>NC_081847.1:40482071-40584571 GCF_963259705.1 Myotis daubentonii | reverse complement strand
AATGTATTTTTTAAAAGCAGCTTTTTTCCTGAGGTGTGAGTTTTAATGAACTTAATCGCATCAATTTTGTGATTTCTTTTCTCGGTGGATTGATTAGAGGTTTCAATACAAATGACTCTCAGATAAATAAAAAAATTGAAAGCATTGCCTCTTAACTATGAGACAGGTTTTTTGCACAGAAAGCCAGTTGTTTCTTTTAAGTGTTAGGAGTATAAGCTTCTATGCAACTGCGCTGCTGTGTCTGTCCTCATTCAGGCTAGAAACAGATATTACCTGGCCCACAGTAAGTATGGCCCTGGCTCTAAATGTTTATTTTTATAACTGCTTACATCTTCTTATTCATTGGATAAGAATTTTAATAAGTAATTATTTGGTCAAATTTCACATGTCTAAAAATAAAGCAATTCCACAAAGATAAAATTATGGCAAATGAAATTGAAAACAAAAGTGGCGAAATTTCCTCCTAATGGTAATTTAAGATCACATCATCAGCTCTCGCCAGCATGTGCATGTGTTAAACCGTATAGAGAAACCTATAATTATTGTAATTGCTCTTTTTGCTTTATACTAACAAGCTTCAAACCATGTTTCAAACTAGTTGTTTTGAAATAGTTATTTGTCAAGTCATCAAATCTCAGAAAGTAAATGGTAATGAGCTTCCCATGTTTATATTCTGACTGTTGGTCATATTTGTGCAGCTTTTCAACTCCTTAAACTTTAGAGATGGAAATGGATGTTTATTTCTGATACTGGGGTCAAAATAAAACATTTTCATGATTCCTGCTTTAGATGAAAAATAGGAACTTTTTAATATTAAAATCTCTCAGCTGGGAATTAGAAGAAAGTTTTCCTATGGATAAGTGACAACTTCAGTGAGTCACCTACATTTTTTAAAGCTAAAAATTAGGGTATGAGGTGTTTAGCCTTTTTTCATATACCTCAGGAAGTGCTAACAAAAAAACTTAATATTTAAATAATGCCAGTAATCGTATTTTCTGCTACATTCTGTGCAAACCTCACAGTTGGATCTGGGAGCCTCATGCAGGTAGCCATGGGTTTTAAAGTTTTCAATATTGTATCAACTATGCAAATTGCATTTAATAATTTAAAGTATTTCATATACTTTCTATTTTAAGAACCATGATTATAAATTAAAGCAGCTGATATATATACATTACTTTTTAAAATTATTGTTTAGCTGCTATAACAGGCAAACATTTGCTTAGGTCACAAACTAATACAATTTTTCAATTCCCCACTGATTCAAGAAAACAAAGCATATCAAAGGAAGAATATGCAGGAAAAACTTCCTTTAAGTGAGCTTACTTTTTGGTATCCTTGACATATAAAGCATTTTAATTTACTCATTTTAAAACAACAATGAAAATTATATTTTTCTCCTCTGTGCTTGTTTGCTTAGAACAAAATTATGTTGATTTTATTCTTTAGGTTAAAACTGGTTAAAATTCACCAGATGCTTAATCTTGATATTGTGACTACATTTTGTTCTGTTCCTCTGATTAAATTTCCAAAATCCCTGCATGAGACTCACAGATGCCAGAGTGAACATTTCTCTGAGGCTAATTTTTTGGGAAGAAAATATGGATCGGTTACATATTTGGTTAATTTTATTTAATCCCTAATTTCTGCTATGTCTGAACATTTTGAATATAGTGTTGATAATTAATAAGCATCCTTATAGCGCTAGATGATGGCAATGTCTCAAAAATTAGGAAGGACTTGGGAACATGGGAAAGAGGGTAGAGAAGAAAAGTGGCCAGGAGGAGAGATCTAATGGCTGGGGCAGTCTTTAAATACCTTTCCAAATGATCTACAGGAAATTGTGCTGAAGAATTGTTTGTTTCCTGTTCCCCTATAAATGTGGTTTGCATTACACTCCTATTTGTTTTGTTTTCACTAAAATTTCAGTACCACCACAGGGGCTTGAGAATTAGTGGTTTCTTCCTTATATCTTATTTTTAAATGGCTTGTATCATAGTTGGATTTTAGACATTGTCATATTTCATTACTGTGGATGTTGTGTGAATGTGTTTCCAAGCCAACGTGAAACTTCTGTCACTGTGGTGCTACTAAGGGGAGAAATGTCTTAGTGTTATTTCTTTATAATCAACATGCAGGCCATACCTATGGTCAGCAACCTGCCTCATGAGATTCTTTAAGAAAATATATTAATTTCTAATTCAGTGAAAATAGAGATTTTTATATGTGAATGCGACAATTTTAAAAGTTGTTAGAGTTCAGATTTAACCTTTATCTTGAGAAGAAAATGCAGTGGAGATATACTTGCTCCCCCATTTCAAACCTAAATATGCAGGTCTTTTCACTGAGAATTTCAGGTCAGACACATGGAAGGTTACCAGGCTTCACCCCCCCCCCCCCTTTTCTCCAATATTATTAGAGTTACAGAGAAGTTCATTTTCACAGTCAATATAATTTAAAGGTACTTTTAGATTTAAGTCTTTCAGAGTTTGTATATATTTGATTGGGTTTAAATCACCCTTATTATTTAAGATATATCTCTAAGATGGCATAAGGTAAAGTTATTGTGGTAAACAGTATTGATTAAGAAAAAAATAAGATTTGGAGCTCTGTGTATTTATAAAATATTTATAATCTATTTAAGAGATCATCATAGTCCTTTTAAAAAGCAGTTATCTGTATAATAGGAAACACAGATGAATAGTGACAAATCTGAAAGAGACACTTCCATAAAGTAACCACATTTTGAAGCATGAAGTGATCTGCAAAGAAGTTTTGCATGGAATTTTCAGCAAACTTCCCTCATTGGAGGGTTAACATTTTAGAATCTTCAATAAACTATTTGGCATATTGTTATATCCTCTTGTGCATATAGATATTAATTGTTCTTCTGGTTGAAGTTAATTGGTTTAGTGGTTAAAAACGCAAATTTTGGGAGACTTTACTTTTTGCAGTGCTAAAGATTCATGGCTTATACCACAACCTCTTATTAATAGATGTATTTATGTTCTGAGTAGAAATTAAAAATTCACATTTTAATATTTTTGTCTTTAAATTCCATGTTGCTTCAAGTCTATACATAGTTTTCTTTAGATTCTTCTTATTTCTTAAATCTGTGCATGCCAATCAGGGCATTTTATTCAATGACTTAAAAGGGACACTGCACCTATCACATTTGTTTTGGCAGAGTATACTGTTTTAAAGGCAGTCCACCCCCAAATTGGGATAAAGAGAGGCTTAAAACACCTGAAAAGTCAGGGGCGGGAGTAATGTAGATGCTGGTCTAATTTTATACTCCACCGAAAAAATGCAGGCCTCCTCCAGGGACCTCGGGGGCTGTGCTTTCCTAGAGACCAAATTACACTCTTCGAGAGAGGGCACATTGAGGTAATTGGTGGGACAGGGTGGGGAGAGTTGAATTCCAGCTGCTTCCAATGTAGCTGACCTGAAAATGAATAGGGGATGTTAAGAGTGGAGGCTGACACTTGACTTGGCTTTTTCACCTCCACAAACCTGGGGGTGAGAATTACAGAGTCCTGAATGGCTGCACCAATAATGATCCTGTTCAAGTGGCAATTGCAGTGTTGGGTAAAACTCTCACACCATTTTCAAAATAGTTGATGCATTTACCAACCACAGTCCTATTACTGCAGCCCCAATAAAGTGGATCCACAGAATGGAAACACGGCCTTGTTTTTGTTTGCCCTCTAGTGAGTGTGTCTTGGATGCTCACCTCTTCAGTTACCATTTGGAAAGGTTCAGAATGACAGACATTCTGGAGGCGCTGGAATTCCATCTCTAAGAAAGGAAGCAAATAGTGGGAGCGTCTATACTCCCTTTTCCCCCACGATGTGCGCGCTTCTTTTTTAAGAAGAATAATGCTGTATTACTCAATAGCTTTTCTAACGAATAAAACAAATTAAATTGATGTTTCATGCATATTTAAACCCCATCCAGTTAAGTACTGACATGATTAAAATAATCAAATGTATTACTTAAAAAATTAAAAAGGATAAATTCTGTACCCCATTATTTTATTGACTTTTAAATATAAATTGCAGAAATGTTTACATTCCTAATGGCATTATTAAGCTAAACTGACAAATCAGAGGAAAAAAGTTGATTGCCCAGCACATTATTATTTCTGCACCTGTTATTCCAATTCAGAAGTGGAGGCTCAGCATACAGGAGCAGGGTGGGGGCTGTTTTCTGAGGCTTCCTTTGTGTGACGTGGGGGTTGGGATAAATGTTTAACAAGTGTACTTTCACTTTGTAGTGCCTTTTTGTGTGTTGATATGATTAAAAGACTACGATGTTTTTCATGTAGCTTTGAAATTAATATGCAAATAATAGGGGAGGGAAGGGCTCTCCTATACCAGCTTCACCAAGCTTTCCTAAGGAGGATGAGGGGATAGCAGCCTTTTAGTAGAAGTTGTTGAGGAACAAACAGCGCCAACTTTGATTTCCACCCTGTGAATCTGTAAGGGGATAAAATAGGGGAAGTCAAGGGGCATATTGAATTAATTTAGTTAGGTGTGCAGATCTGGGATGCAAGTACTCTAGGTTGTTAATTTCTGGTTATTTATTGGTCAGGAGGTTGGTAGACATTCAGCAGATTTTTAAAACAATAATATAAGTTGTGTAATGTTGCCAGTGCTTTGGTTTGAGATTGTGCTTTTTTCTTTAGTTTATTTCCTCCTTGTCTTAATCATGCAATATCATTTTTCACACATGTGAGTCCTGTTTCTTCCTGTGGAATAGATTGGCAATGATTAAGATTCTTCTAGAATTTCTTGGGTGTTCATTGTCCACAATTAATTTCACACATAGAAACCTAAACTTTCTGCAGCCAATGGAATAAATATGCCCCTTTCTTTTTTGCCTTTATTTTAAAGATTCTTTAAGAATGTGATTAAATTCTTCAAAATGTAATGACAACCGTTTTGGATTGAGAGGGGGAGAAAAGTGTCTTTATTTCATCCCATCAAACTGATAGGTTGAGTTTGCAAAGAAGTGGTTAAAATGTCATTATTTTCTGGAAGATGCCACTTAAAACTATTCATATGAGTTTAGATTTTGTTCTGTGTAATAATTGAAATTCCTAGACTTTAATAACACTTAATGTGTAGCATGGATCCCACTTAATCTCCCCCCGGGCTTCACAGCAAAATGTTTACATAAATGAACTCTCAATTTTGATATCAACTATTTAACTCCGTGTTTCCAGAGTTAATACTATTTCCATAATTAAACATGTTGCACAGTCAGTTCCATTGGAGGACATCTTCAAAATGATCTTTTCTGTTCTTATAAGCCATCTGCTGGCTGGGCCAGCAAAGAAATGGGGGCCTGATTTTATTCTAAAGCAAATAACTTATTACTCTACTATTGTATTGGACATCCAGCTTCAGAGGGAGTAAAAGGTAAAATCCCATCATATTTTCATTTTGTTACATTTGCAGCAGAAATGTGTATGCTCAAATTGGTTATTTTCAACTCTTGACAGCTGTGAGATTTAAAATGATCACAGCTGTTGTGACTTAAAATTGATTTTCCTATTAACACCTGAGCAAAAGACCTGTGCTGTATTAAAAACTTAAATAAGGTAACTGTAAAATGAGATATGTTGATGTGAATCTGATAATCCTACTTGCCAGAGGTTGCAAAGTGCAGCAAACCTCTTGGTGCTTTCAGGGAGTGAGCTAAAACTGCTGGAAATAGATGCATGATCGTTAAATGCCTTTACCTTTTAAAGAATGCGTGTAATAGGAGATCCTCTTGGCCCAGCTTTATAGTGTCCATTTTGCTAATAAAAGCTTTATGACTCAGTTTACTTCATTACGCCAAAAAGGTGACTTATGTGAATCATTGCGATATTCTAACCTAAACTTTTTTACCTTTCAGATATAACTTTGAGAAATGCAAAACCATACTAGGTTGTTTCTTTCGGAGGAAGTTTTGGTTTTATGGCTCTTTTCCTCCAGCATTTTTAGATGATGAAAAAAGAAAAGCAGATGAAAAAGGCAAAACAAATTATGCCCACGTAGTTTTAGGCTAGCTTTTGTCTTTGGAATCTTTAATACATATTTAATGTTCCCTTTTCAGATCCATTTAACTCTAACCTGTTTTAGAGTTAGATGGTAGTTCCTGCATTAGGTTGATCTATTTCCATGTTGACCTTCTTAGGATAATCAGTTTTGGGATCTTGAATGTGGCAATACATTACCTACCTAGCAGTATAACCAATCTGACAAAACTTAGTTACATTCAGATATGGAGATAGTTTTCTTATCTCAAGTAGATGATGTAGTATATAAAATATACAGCTGGCCTGATGTGGAATTATTTATAGATAATAGTGCCTTCACAGATGCAATGCCAATAGGGAGCTATGTAGATTAAGCTCTTTGGCTGGTCCTAGGCTTTTTACCTGTTTAACTCAATCAGAATTGAAAGCATGACAGATTTTATGATGATAAATGTATGGCTGGATTGGAGAAAGTATGGATGGGTGGGTGGATAGATGGATAGATTACATAACTAGACAGTAATGGATAATGCCAATTATTTATTACTCAAAACTTGTTTATTCATCAAAAATTTACATGCAATGTATTATTTTGACTATTGCATATAGTTTAGAATGAGTTAATTGAAAATAAACATTTTCCATCACATAATCATAGGGTTCCAAAAGTTCCAGAATGAACAAAGATGCCAATTTTAAAGTTGTAAGCAAAGGGTCAAAATATCATGTTCTAAGTGATCACATGTATAAATGGATATTTTCTTGTTTGGCTGAAGAAAGATACTGGTAGAGGTGGCCATTATTTGTGTGAACATTTCTGAAATCAAAGCGAATATTTGTCTCTGGCATACACTAATTACATACTTATATTTTTAGAACAGTGGTGTCCCCTGGGAAAACTTTTGATTGTCACAACTGCAAGAGTAGGGTGAGATTTGGCCTCTGGCATTTAGTGGGTAGAGGCCAGGGATGCTGTCATCTTCCTACAGTGCACAGGTCACCCTTCACTAGTGCTGAGGTTAAGAAGTTCCTCTTTAGAAGTAATATGCCTGGACCTTAACCAATTCCCAGCATGGTGAGCCACCTTATGAATGATAGCATCTTGTTCCCCTCCCCTCTCCTCCCCCTCCCTCCTCTTTTCCCCATCCCCTTCCCTTCACAATTTTCTCGCTCCCTCCCCCCACCCACCTCTTTAGGTACAGAACACTATAGTATTGTCCAGGTATTTCCACCATTTATCATGAAAATGTGAGATTTTATTGAAAGTGTTATAAATATAGTACATTATTTATGACCCAGTTGGAATGGCTTTATAGCAGCTGTTATGTTGAGAATATGTTGAGTCAGTAATGTACATTTCTCCATACCCTAAATACATATTTATATTTTACCTTTCAAAATATCTTGAACTCTCTCCCACTGTGGCTGTTGGTTTATCAGAATCATTCTAAAAGGAAAAAGCTTATTAGCACTAATTTTTTTTCTGTAGGATATAGAGACAAAAATGAAATAAATTAGCATAAAGAAGCTTGCTAATTACATTTGAGTATTTTTGTCATTAAGGATATTGTTTGCATTATCATTAAGTATATCCTCTACCAGAGGTTCTCAACCTGTGGGTCGCGACCCCTTAGGCGGTCGAATGACCCTTTCACAGGGGTCGCCTAAGACCATCCTGCATATCAGGTATCTACATTACGATTCATAACAGTAGCAACATTACAGTTATGAAGTAGCAACGAAAATAATTTTATGGTTGGGTCACAACATGAGGAACTGCATTTAAAGGGCCAGAAGGTTGAGAACCACTGCAGAAGGATTAAAGATTAAAACCAACACTAAAGGCTCTCTTTTCAGCTTTCCCAGTAATGCAGCTTCTTTCTCCATCCACCACTGGGGATCTCACTTCCTGTCACTGCTGCACTTCCCATCCATGTTGGGTAATTCTTGGCAGTGATTTGCAAGTGATTGTGAAACCTCCCTTGCCTTCCCTGGCACCCCTGTGGAGGAAGGTGGCAGTGTCTGGTGGCAGAGTCTTACACCTGCCAACTTGTAGAACCCAGAAGCACACCTCATTTCTTAGATGCCAAGCTTTGGAAGAGCTGTCAAGTCTGACAGTAAACTAGTACGCCTCTTCAGCTTCCTCCTCACGCCATGCAAGTTTCTCCAAGGCTCAGTCAGGTTAAGATGGCAGCTGGGCACAGAAGTGGCAGCTCTGATTTGTAGTCCACTTGGAGTACAGATGTGTTTTCCTTTACTGGCCAGCCCCTTGGCTGTAATATTTCAATCCCGTCCCACAAGTATCCTCAGAGTCTGTACTGGGAGTCTTCTTGTTGCCTGACCAGCTTGCTGCCACACAGTTCTAGTGAACTCACCCCCATGCCTTTAGGGTTTCCTGTGCTCCTCGCAGCGGGAGCCATAGTATCAGATTGCTCTATGTTGGCATTTGTTTTTATTTGTTTTCCATGTTTAATTGTACAGGGTTATCTGTACTCAAAGTGAGCAACTAAGAAGAAAAATTATAAATATTTGTGTGTGTGTGCCAGGCATAATAAAGATTACCATTTTTGATGCTGATTTCATTGATTTGAGTATTTCTGTTTCTGGGAGATGCTAATATATTTTTAATTGCAAATTTAAGTCAAAGCTCTTGGAGGGAAGCATTGACCTTATTTTGTTTTTTTAAAAAATTGATTTCAGAGAGGAAGGGAGAGAGAGAGAGAAACAGCAATGAGAGAGAATCATTGATTGGTTGCCTCCTGCAGGCCCCCTATTACGGATTGAGCCTGCAACCTGGGCATGTGCCCTGATTGGGAATCTAATCTTGACTTCCTAGTTCACAGGTCATTGCCCAACCCCTGAGCCATACCACCAGCGACCTTATTTCAGTTTTGATCTCTTAAGAATGCTCTTATTCTATACGTCCCAGTATCATATTCTGAATAATTTTAGAATAAGAACCTGCTTACACATTGTTTTTAGAATGTGCTTCAAGAAGCCTGCTTGTATGGAATTTGTCGGAATTTACAGAGCTTGAAATCAATCTTATTGGGACTTTCTTTAATTATTAGGAAAGTGGTTTATAGCCAAAATAAATCTTGCAGCAAATATTTTATTATAGTAATAATGAGTATTCAAGGAAACTTATTTTTAAGTGTCAGTTCTTTTCCAATACCTCTAATTTAATTCTCACTGTACCCCAGTAAGATAGATGGTCCAAATGTTGTCATGTCATTTACAGTCTAGGACTGTGCATTTCAACGGGGTAGCCAGCAGCCACATGTGGCTCTTACCATTACATGTAAAATAATTAAAATAAAATTTTTAAAATTTAGTTCCTCAGTCATACTGTGTGCTCAGTAGTCACATGCGGTTGGTTAGTGGTTACTGCATCGACTGTACAGATATACAACATTTACATCCTTGTGCTGTTGGGCAGTGCTCTCTGGGAAAGCGAAGCATTGTGGGGTTAAATCACTTGCTCAAGATCACATGCATTATAACAGAACTAGAGTCCCTTCTATTGTGTATGTAAATATATTGTTGACTTTTATAGCTTTACAGTCAGCAAACATCTGAGGTAAGAATTGATATTTTAATGCTGCCTAGCATTTTAATGATTGCTTATGTGATCTGTGTTCACCTCTCTTTTATTAAATTAAAAGCTTGATTTAGGCACACTTTTCAAAGTTAGCCATTTGTCCACAGCGAAGACTTTGCATCACTTTCTCTAAATCGGCCTGAGATCCTCCTGAGAGGGACCGTGTCTTGGTGTATCTTTACACACTTGCCAACATATTGTGGACAACCAGGAAATGTTAATGCAGCCAAATGAATGAGTCACACATCATACACCTATGCATGCAGCTATTCAAATCCCTGGAATAGGATGATCCCTGAGGGCTGGGCACCACAGCATTTAGAGAGCTTCATGCCTTTGCTCTGGCTGTCCTAGTAAAAAGTAGGATTTCAGTTTATAAAAGAAAAATAATACGTATTTACTCGCATAATGGAAATATCTCTTCAAAATAAAGGAAAAAGTCTGTACATCTTTTTCTTAACACTCAGTAGTCCCTCGCCTGATTGTATTATTCTGAAATTCTTTACATCTTCTAACAAGCTTTGAAATACTTAGAAAGCAAACGTTACTGTCTATCTTCTTCTCAAATGTTAGCTCAACAATATGCATGGAGAGGTGTTCAAATAATATTTGCTGAATGAATCAGTAAGTATAGAAACGTTTATTAATGTCATG
The DNA here is from genome assembly GCF_963259705.1 of Myotis daubentonii. Lineage (NCBI taxonomy): Eukaryota > Metazoa > Chordata > Mammalia > Chiroptera > Vespertilionidae > Myotis > Myotis daubentonii. The sequence goes on along the minus strand of NC_081847.1, from coordinate 40,574,288 downwards.
TTTCTCAAGGTTCCTCCTACCCAAAATAGCCTTATGGGACATTATTGGTAGAATGAATAAAAATACATATATCTTCTCATTCTTTGTACTGTTGAGGTGTAGATTTGTGCCTGGTGAATGCTGATGGTGCTGATGGCCATTTCCATTCATATGTGCACACTCTAAAGTGTATCAGTTATTTTTCAGTTACAACTATGGATGGCAGTGGTGAAGGGAATGAGTGTGTTTGCGCCGTGTACCTATATTAGTTTAATAGGTATGATGATTGCAGCATCCCCCCATCATCCTCTTATTGGGAGCAAAAGGAGCCTACGGTCCTGGCAGATGCTTTCTCCTTGGGCTTCTAATGGTATATGCAAACCATCATTTCTCTGGGTAGTAATTATGGTGTTAAGAGGCATTTGTGTTGTGCACTCTTTTAGCTTGTGCCATGTTTAGTTCCTGTTATGCAAATACTGCTTTAAACTTAGAAATGCCAATTTGCATTAATATTTTGGTTTCATATAGCTAGCTATTGCATTTCACAAACAAGTGCATTTTAATGAGTACTGGCAGAATGTAAAAAAAATGTTATTCATTAAATTCTATTGTAGAAAATGCAGTAGTTGGTTGCCAAAAATCATTAAGACAAAATATAATGTGTGGTGAGGCTACAGAGATATTCCTTTTAACCCTTATGGCATTCCATGCTATAACGTCAGTGCTCTTCACACAGGCATTGAAGGTCGGGGTTATTGCTGTAAAATAGAAGCCAGTGTACCATTGACATTTGGGTTTATTTAAAAATGTAAACATATTTTACTTTTTGACATTTGCCATGGGGAATTTGCATAGGGAATCCACCTCTGAGTTAATGTGAAGGACTTTAAAAGTCATAAACACTAACTTGTAAAAGCACTGTATTCCTGTGTTTTACATTTTTGACGTTAAATCCTGAAATGGGGGGTTGTTGTTTTATGACATGTTTCCTTCCTGAAATTTTTTATTAGAATTGTGGGCATAACATTTTTTGATGGGCAGGGTTGTATGTAGGAAAATAAAACTTTGGCAAACAGATTCTTAGAACTGAGCTATTTCACTCCATGGACTTAAGGCTGTTGTCCTGGTTGTCATGGCTTACGGTTCCTGATCATAATGAGCTTGTTTGGGGGTGCGATTGCAGTGGTGGGCCGCCCCCCCCCCCTCCCGCCCAGTCTTCAGCTCACTTTTCCCAGAAGGAGAGTTCCAAGCCTTTGAAAATTCTCATGATTTTGCAAATCCTCTCTATTTTTGTCTAGAATACAGGGAAGTTAAAACTCTGGCTGGTATGATGCCATGTTTTGAATCCAATTTTAAAGCAACCCTTTGCAACCCAGGGAGCGAAGCTGGCATCCTTGTGTCTGTAATGAAGATAATTAGACCTGCAAGGTGACATCACTAGTGAAGTAACGAATGCGCTTGAAAACGGAGTCTCTGGCCTCCTCTGCATTCTGTGGACCACTTTTGGCATTTAACACCAGACACCTCTTTCATGCTTGTCGTTTGAGAAGTTGCTTTCAGATGAACTTACTAAAGCTGACTGACACAGGGTTAAATTAATTCTTTTCTTTATTACTCAAAGTGATACAGACCTTTCTTGGACTAATGTAGCTTAATTAGTGGTCAATTAAAACTGAACATTGCTGAATTGAAGTTCTTTGATCAAATTCCCTGGCATCGATTCTCTTTCTTTAACTAGCCACCATCTTGAATTCATTTGGAATCAGTAGTATAAACAAGTTTAAAACTGGTTCTTTTATAAGAAAGTCAGCAGGCTTGTATAGCTGTGGTTTCTTTTCTTTTTTTTTTTTTTTACTTTCTGTAGGCGGCAATTCAAAGGCATGCTAAATGAAAACAGTACTACAGCCTGAAAAAAGTACGTTTTTAAAAGTAACACTAGGAGAGTCAGAAAACAGTCAATAACCCCACCTATTTATTCCAGACAGCAGGTAAATTTCCCAATTTTGGTGGTTAATTTTGTTGTTACATAGAAGGTGAAAACTCCCCGCCCTCACAAAGTCCACAGTAAAAATTAAAAACTGGAACAACCAAACACCCAAACATCTTTCTGGAGGTTGGCAGAAAGATGGGACAGGCACCATTACAACATACATACAGAGATTTAACCCAATTACCTCTAAATTCATTTTTTATTACTCTTGGGAAAATATTTCACCTCTGTGCCTTTGGGGCTGGAGTGAGAAATTACTTAATTGACTTGTTGATTTCACCATTTTTTTTACGACATTATTGCATCAATATCAGAACTGATCATATAGATCACTAGGTAAAAACACATTGCTTTGCTTAGGATCCCAGTGTCGTTAAAAAAAAAAGAAAGAAAGAAAGAGGGGTGTGGGGAAACCAGAAACTGGGACAGAGAGAATCACGAAATATTTCTGAATAGATTAGTCTCTTCCTTTTATACAATCACATGTCTTAATATTTAAAGTGTATCTGCCATTCTTGTCGAAACTTCCATTGTTACCCTTCAGTAATCTCTGTTCTTTAAAGCCTAACAACCTAAAAATACCATAGCTGGCATCAGTCAGTGCTGTATGTTTTAAAGTATTAATTAAAACTGCCACTTTTGTGCGGGAAATATAAGTACTAGATTGGGTCTCAACAAATCATTGGCTTAGTCTGTAATGCTTCTGTGACTTCTGACATTTTCGGAGTTCAAAAAGGACCTCTTGTAACTGACCATGTAGCCTCCCCCTCCCCCATAAATGACAAAATCTTTTTTAGTTTTCATTATTTCTATCCCCAAATTCTAGTTATAAACCGTAATTAAAATAAAAACTTTATCACTTGACAGAAAGAGAAATTGTTTATAGTCAACGTGCCTTTCAGCTTTCTCTCCTGCCTTCTCCCTGAAGGGCTGATTAGAACGTAATAATTGAGGATGATAGCGGGAGGAAGACGACAATTCCATTTAATTAAAGATAATTTATTTTACTTTAAATTGGTGATGCCCCATATGAACAAGAGTAGGTTTAGCAGATAGATTTATTAATGGGTGCTGACATCTCGGTTGACATAAAAAGCAAACATTTTCATTCCTCCTTGTTTTCATTGTGTCTCAGCACCTGAAACTGCTGTCAACCTACTTCCGTTACTGCCTCACAGAACTGCAGACGTTTCCACAGAATATGCAGTTATTGGTTTATCAGTGAAACCAACTTGATGCCCTGCTGAGGGACAAACCAGGCCAGGAGCACGGAAGGCTGCTCAGAGCCTCAAGGCTAACGCTGGCTTCTCAAATGGCATTTTCCTGCCTGAGCTTTCTAGACCCAGTGCCTGGGTTCCAGGGCAGCCTCAGCATTTGAATGAAGGCCAGAGATATCCTGTGGTCTGGGGCAAGGCACTTGCGTGACTTCTCCTTTAAAAGAACAGGTATCTTGGACGTCATGGGTGATGAACAGTGCCACAAAAATGTCGTTTGCACTGCTGAGGTTCATTTCTCACAAGGATTTGTATAAAAATTAAGGCCCTTGTGTCATAAGTGTGTCTTGTGCAGTTGCAAACAGATCCTGGAAATTAGGGAACTTTTTTAAAGTTAGAAAGTGGGTTCAAAATGCATAAAATTGTTTTCATGTAGTTTTCTCAGGCTGTGATTTTTTTTAAGTGGTTCTGTATCAGAATTGTATTTATAATTCTACAAATCCAAAGCACTATCTTTATGCATTTGACTAACGGTATTCTGTTTCCCCAATTTCTATTTGATCTCCTACGTTATCTTTATAACTCTTATCCTCCTATCACATTCCCGTATTCTTATTCATGTTTTCTCTTGCTCAGTTATTTCTGTATCCTTGCCTAGTGTGTTCCATTCATGTCATATGTTCCTTCTCTGAATGAAATCCAGACCCTCTGGGCACCCCTTTCTCCCTGGGCTTCTCTTGCTCAGAACTTCCTCCATTCACACTGACCCTCTAGTCTGACTATTTCTCTTGCTGCTTTGTTGCTCTCATTTTTATATAAAATTCCTTTATGCAAATCCCCCTTCCTTGCCTGTTCAGGTTTCAGGGGTATGTGTTTCTAGCTTTATTTCAAAAAATAGTTCTATATAACTAGTGTTTAGAAGTGAAGGGAGGAAATGATATTTTTCTTTCTTTTCTGATTTTAAAGTAAAGATCCTGGTGGAATTTTATTTTGAACCTGATGGATGTATTTTATCCTGTTATGCTATTTTACTGATTTGTTGTTAGATCCGCGATGGTGTTTTTCAAGGGTTAATTTTTATGAAATATTGATTTTTATGTTGTATTAACCTTTTCTTTCTCCTCAGGAGTCTTATTCCTTTTTTCTGGTTGGTTATAATAACCTGATCTCTCAGGAACTTATTTTATATTTGCTTTCCTGCCCTTTGATTGCTCTGTTGTCTTCACTTTACCATATCCTTTCCTCTTCTGTAATTAATAGTAAATATATAACTTGCCAAAATTTCTGCTACAAAATAATGCTGGAAAAGAGGAAATTTGCAGGTAATGTTCTTTACTGAGCATTGAGGAATTCTACTTGGAGTTTAAAATTCTGCAGTCATGATTCTGGGTATTAAGGACATGAAGGCGAGTGTTCAAATTGACCCTCAATTGGAAGTGAAAACCCTACATATAAATTTTCATAATGGAAATGGATTCTACATTTATAGCAAGTAATCAGTTGTATCTGTTGGCCAGTAGGCTGGGGGCCAGGTGTGTGTGTGTGTGTGTGTGTGTGTGTGTGTGTGTGGTGTGAACACTGGGAGCAAGATGGGGAGAGGAGTAGGGGACCTGTGTGGCCAGCCACTGTGCCTTTCAGTGGCTCCTGCTGGCTGTGACAGAGATAGGCACTTGGGTCAGAATGAAGACAGCCTATAACTCTCGTGGTATTGCCTCTCTTTTCCCATTTTCATTTTTTTCTCTGTGTTCCATTATTTCTCTAGCAATGTCCAAACACCTTCAACCTTTTTTCTCTCTCCGTTTTTTGTTTTACTGTTGTCAAGTAAGTATTCCGTTAATTGGCTTTTCCACAGCAAAAATCGAATGGGATGCTTTTGTCAACTAGCCTCTCTTTAGTAGCTTCTGTATCCTCTGGAAAATGTCAAGAAACTTGAAAAATAAATAAAAGAGAGGACAACTGCAATATCCCAAACTGGGAACACCCCCCACTTTTATTCTGTACGGAAGGTGTGCAGGAAGGGACGCCTCTATTCCCGGAGGTAACGGGATCTGGGAGTGGCAAGAGGGAAGCTGTTAAACCTGGTCCAGATGCAGCTCAGTCGGGGAAAACCTGGGCTTGGTCATTTGGGTGGCTAGGCTTGTCCCACCTCCCCTTTCCCATGCCCTCCTCCCAGGCTCATCCTAGGCCCTCCCACCCCTAGGCAAGCCCCAGGCCCTGCTGCAGACATCTGTGGGTCTGAGTTTCATATATCCAGCATGAAGTTCCCTCTCCCTCCTGTTAAGCATTCGGTGCTGTGGTCCTGCTTGCTCCTTGTCTGTCAGATTGCAGTTCTGATGCTGTCAGCCATGTCTGACCAATCAGCAAACAACACCACAGGATGAAATTTAAACAGTGCAGATGCTCAGATACAGGGTTATGTTGACTGGACCACGCAGGGAAAGCAGAGGTAAGGTCAGAGACTCCCCAAGTGGTGACTGAGCCTGCCTGCTCCGACGCCCTTGAGCTTCACTGTGCTGCTTTGGCGTGTGTGCTGCCCATGTGCTTTGCCCTACTTCTTCCTTCCCCTGCCCTTCACCAGAAACTTTCATTTTCATTCGCTGCCCTTGTTCCTTTACCCCTTCATGTATTCCCTTCCTTTTCTCCTGGATCGGTGCTGAGTGTCATTATGGATGTTCCCCCATTGCCTCTAGGCGGAGGATGCTTGGAAATGCCACTTGTTCAGGGCTTTTGTGGCTACACTGTTAGGGAGACAACTGCTGAGAATCTGGGCAAACGGGTGGAATTGATAGACCTTATTTATTTTCCCTCTGGGACAATGGAATTTTCATTCGGTTACAACCATGGTTTTCTTTCTCCCCATTGAGATGCATTGAATTGTAAATTGAGCTTAAATCATCTTTTGGGGGGAGATGTTTTAATTAGGAAAGATATAAATAGACAGGACCTAAATTAGGATGAACCAGTTAGTTCTTGAGAATTTGGGAGAAGAAAAAGAGTTGATTTTTGCCCGCCCCCCCAATTCAGTTTGCAGTGTTAGCTCACGAGGTTACTGCTCGCAAAAGAAGAATGTTATAGCATCTTCCTCTTCTGTTTTAAGTGTTCAGTTGGACCTTTTTATAACTTAGAATGTTTACAGGGTTCTGTACTGCCTGGTCCCATCTGGAAAATATTTAAACTTCATAAGATCTATAAGACTAAAATATCACATATAATGGGATAGGCAGAAGGAAGAAAAACTAGACGCAGTGCGTGTGTTTAGAATGAGTTAGCTGTTAGTTCAGAAGCGGCTGCTAAAGGAGTTGGAACAAATAGCTAGCTGTGTGCGGTGAATGGTTGGGTCCAGAGCTGTACATTTCACCACAGAATGAGCCTTGGTTTGTGAAACTGACATTCTGTTGTGACTTCTAAATCCAAACAAATCTCTGCAAATTTCTGCCCGATCGAGTTAATAAGAAAATATATACATGCAGAGGCGAGAGCCGTGTGCTACTTGTAGTTCTGTCAGTGTCGGCGGAAATAAGAGACGGATTTTACCTACTGCCTTACATTCATTCAACCTGCCATTGCCAGGACCTCCAGCTCGGTGGGTTTTCTGGATTTTTTTTTTCTTTTATGAGAACAATGGAATGCAAAAAAAGAGCTTCAAAAATGCAGACCGGCAGATATGGGATTGGAGTCCTTTTTCTTCTAATTACCTTGTAATTGGGAGTGGTTTCCACTTTCCCACTATCGCACTTGCAGGGGAGAGGAAGACAGATGTGGCTCAGTGGGAACTAGCTTTCTCCAGGCCGGATGTGCTCTGGGACCAGGAGGTCGTTCCCTGCTCGCAGGCCTGTGATCTGCTTCACACCTGTGCTCATTTTTCCCCATGATCGATGACCTTGTATTAACCCGGGGTGACCTTTCACCTTCGCCTGTTCTCTGGGACTAGCTCTGGGACTAGTGGACTCTCCTTTCTCTCTGATTTACAGGTGGTTACTGGAGCCACATACACTTGTTTTTCATGGTGCACAGTGCACTTAGCGGCCCGGCAAGACCTGCAATTTCATCCCTCTCAAGGGGCCCGGGAGGGGACGGGGAGGGGGTGCAGGGAGAGAGGTTGCTGTTTGCATGTGCTTTTCTGTTTTGTGGCTCATATGGTATCAATTACCATTTGATGGCAACGCCAGGCCTGAGGCCCTCTGCATGTTTGTCCTGTGAGAAAGATCTGGAAGAACCGACATATGGTTTTGATTGCAGCAATTGCAGGTTGATAGAATGAACGCAGGGGTGAGGTGGGTGGGTTTTCCTTCCGGCCCTTTCCACTCTGGGTTGCTAATGTGCTTTGCTTGTGGAACTGGTCTTTTCATCATCCAGCCCCTCCCCGCCTCCCCCCTCCCCCTTCCCAAATCCCCACCACTTTGCCTTCCCTGCCCCTGCCTCCTCTGTACTTCCAGCTCACCGCCAGAAACATGTGGCCCACATTAAGGACCTTCAATTAAAACAAACAGAAAAATTGTCCACCCCCGATTAAAATCCCAGAGCAGGTCAGTCCATCAAGATGATCGGAATTATACGAAAGTTAAAAAACAAATGGGTGGCGGGGAGTGGGTTCCCTCCAGAAGCTCCGGACATGTTTAAAAATGGCTATTAGTTCAGGTTGTTAAACATTGAAATGACGCTGAAAAATGGCAGCAATAGAGATTAATAGAGTTGTGCGTGTGTGTTTCATCCAGGGCACCTCTTTGGATTTGTTTCAGCCTGTGCTGCGGAGGGGCAGGATGCTTAGAGCTTCCATCTTCCTGTCCCCCTCAGGCCATGGAATGGAAGGGCATTGGCTGTGTGTATGTGTCTGCTTCCGAAGGGACATGTTGGAGACCATCCCTCCCACGCACAGCTTCTCTCTCACTGAATTGGTGGCAGTGGGGGTACCCACGGAGAGGCTCCTCATTACTGCTGCTCAACAGCAATGGCATCTGTGCCTTTGCCAAGGGAAGGTCTAGTACTGGGGGACAGAAAGGCAGGGGGGGGGACATTATAGACAGTTTTAATGCTACCCATGAAAATGTTTTCTTTCCAAGTAACATTTTTCTATAATGCTCTCAAATTCACGTCTTATAATCTGTCCTACAGATGGGTAGCCCATGAGGCTGACTTTTTCGCTTCAGCTATTGCATTTCAAAATATTACTCACAATTAGGAACTTATATAGTTTCTAAAGATAATGTGGTATCTGATGAGTGAATGATGAGTAAATGTTTCTACTTAACATCTTCCTTCTTTTAAACTGAAAAATCAACAAAGCAGGATAAAAAAAACAAAACTATGTCCCCCCAAAAGGTTTTTTAAATGCAAGACCAGTTATAAGTTCTAAAGGCCAGCTATTGAAACCTAGTCATAATACTTGACAACTTCCTCACGGTCTCTATAGGAAGATAGTAAAAACTGAAAACATGTAATGGTTGACTTAAATTGTAGAGATATGTCTGTATGATTGACTCTGTAGCGAAAACTGACCATATTTTTATTTTACAATGGTTATTGACTCTGTCTAGATATTTGCCTAAGGCTACTTTTTTCACTGCCCAAGCTTTCTCCTCATTATATACAGATTGGTTTGCTAACTGGTGGTTGTTGTCTTTCTTGTTTTTGTTTTTTTTTACGTTCTTGGTAATGATTATATTTTATATTTTGCTATTTGGTAATCTTCTGGCAATTTAATAAAATGTCCTCTGAACTGTTTGAATGCAGAGTAACTTGTGATTAATTGATTTGCTCTAATAACATGTATTAATAGTGGCTATTTGATATTAAATGGACATATCATAACCTTAAATCACCCTTCACTTTGACAGCTTCAGACTTCACATTTCTGTTTGTTGCTGTGCCATATTAGCTGCTTTCGAAGAGTGATGTATTGAGAAGTCCAATTTGGTGATTTTAAAAAAATATATATGTTACTTTACTGAAATATATAGTATTGGGAACTCATAGCAGAATGATGTAGTGTGTGGGCTGTTACCCTGACTCAGAACGTGTTGGGTGACTTAACAGCAGCTGTGCTGGAGAGATATTTGATTGGAGAAGACTTTTTGAATCTTCTCAGCCCTGACACCATTCTTATTTTGAAATGGGAAAATGGAAAAGAGTTTTAGGGGAGAGATATCTCAGTCTTGAAAGGTGGTGTAGGTGGAAATCTTTTAGTCCCTGCTCAGAATAACCAACATTTCTAGTCTGTGCCCTCACCGAGGACAGTGATGGGAAATGTGGGTTTACATTTTATACACACACTACAGAGGCATGAGGTACTGTTCCATGCTAGCTGTGTCCTTTTCTCTGAGCATCCATTTGGTTTTGAACTGAAATTTAGAGAAACTTGCATTGAAGGCAACCTGTTTTATATATTATTTCTTTTTAAAAATCCGCTATTATTAAAATCTGATGTGGTCTTCCTAAAGCATTACAGCAGTCTACCAGATCTTTTAAATTATTGAATTTATAGACACCAACAATGCTGAAAGGAGAAAAGTCCTGTCCCCTACATGTGCTTAATATGTGGTGTCTTAATCCTCTTTACAGGAAAGAAAACTTGCTTTGTCAAAAGGATGAATATAGGGATCCTCAAACTAACGCTGTCCTTGAAGTCCTGAAAAGTGCTGGTGTTCTTTTTTTAGTTTGTAGTTACTCACAAGTGGAGAAATATTTATAAAATTATGTTATGCTGGTTTTTTTAATGTATGCAAACAACTACCAGATCGCACTTGAATCCAGGGTACTTTTAAAACGTGAGGAAAGAGAATGCCTGCAAAATTCCTAGTGGGATGGGAAATGGTGCTATTTCAGGACTCTCCTGGAAAGATGACTACTTTCATCTCTGGATGCTAACTGCCCACCCCCCCCCCCGACCCCCCAGGGCCTAGATAGCACGTTACAGAATCCATTCACTTAATCTTCGAAGAGCTCATCGCCTCTCTTTAGTATCTGCTATTGTTCATACACTGCAAATATGTGCTTTTATGTCCACAAGGAAGGTATTACTAACATCCAGAAGGGCAGTGTCAGGAGCAGGAAAATGCAGCCTGCCGGCTGTAGAATTGTACTCAGACTACGCCATCTACCTTCTGAACAACATTTGAATCTTTGAGGAAAAAATATTGGGGATTCTGATGAGCCTGCCTTCTTTCCTTCCATCCTTCCTTCCTTCCTTTCTTTTTTTCTTCTATTTGCAAATCATGGCTTCCTGATCCTAAGGGGGGAGGGGGACCTCAAAGGAAAGAGGGCTCAACAGGCTTCCTGGACATCAAATAGTTCATACAAAGCAACATTCTGATGACTTGCATGTAAATAAATCAGAAACATATGAATTGGACTCGTCTCGAAATACATATGGGCCGAAAAAATAGAGAGAAATGCTGAGAAAATGTGTTTTGGGTTTTGCTGAGCTCATGACATTTGAAAAATAGTATGAGACATTGAACAAACACAAAGCCCGGCATGGCTTACCCATTCCTAATATTAGCCTCCCAGTCCCATGTCAGATCGGTTTACCATGTGCCTAACACCAGCCCCCTGCGTGCCCCCCCCCCTTAATTACTTGCAGTTTACATTTTTTCAATGGGGAGCTCAAAAATAGCATCACATTTCAAGGAGATGCAGATCTTAGCATTTTCTCACCCAGTTGGTTCACATCAGATTAGAAAATACCACAGATCCGTGTCACCTTAGAAACAGCCATACTAGTATGGCCCTCTTGGGTGGAATGTGTATGTACGCGAAGAAAAGCATTATTAAGAAAGTGGCCCTAAAGTTGGTGCTGCCCATTTAATCAAAGGGATAAACCACCACAGGTGAAAACCTCAAGGTGAAAGGTGCCTTTCTTCTCTAGACATTAAGGTGCGGGCCAGCCACGCACTGCCAAGCCCAGATCATGACTTAAGAGCTCCTGCTCTTTGTCACTGCTGAGCTCTGTGGCCTTGAAGGTAGTGCAAGTCTGCTTTCCCACATTGCACTCAAGAGAGCTAATATTGGGGATTCTAAGTCCTGGGACAGTCGCAGCCTACTTAGAGCTCTGGAGTCCTTTCCCCTTGATATCTTGTTCTGGGCATCTGGCTTTAAGTACAGAAGCAGAGCACAGGGGAATTTAGGGGCCAAAAACAGAGCTGAGGCTCCTCCCACTGAAATAAGTCATGGGCATGCACTTGGGCAGAATCTGCTATCTGTTCTTTGGACTAACACCATTACCTGAGATTATCCATTTGAAGTTGTAGAGAAGTTGTAAATTTCACCTTTCCTATTTGGGGCGGCGTTATTATGGTTATTTTAAAGACATTTTAATGTGCTTTTCCTAACTCCTTTACTCAAATAGTAAGAAGCTTGAATGTGTACAGGAGTCAGGTGCTGGAATATAGCTCAGAACAAGACAGACATGGAGTTGACTGCTACATTTAGTCTGATAATGCACCCGCAAGGGAGTACAGCTGCAAAGGTAGACACAGGAAGGGCACCTGTCTCCCAGTTGTCCTGGAGGAAGTGAGGTCCAAGGATGAATGGAAATTAAGCAGACAAAAATGCAAGGGTAATAACTGGGTCATGGAAGAGAATGGCATGTCCCATTATAAAGAAGTAGTTCAGAATGGCTAGAGATCATAGTGCATAAGGATAGTAGTAAGAGAGGACTGAAAAGATAAACAGTGGCTAGATCATAAAGTGCCTTGTGCACCCAATTAAGGAGTTTAGATTTTATCGTGAATGTAATGAGGAGCCCTTCAAATGGGTATGCCCAAGAGATAATTGAATTTAAAAGTCCAGAGGGATAGGAGGAACATCAGGAAGACATCGTCACAGAAGCCAAGGAAAGAAGATCTGACTAGAAGGAGGAAATATAGTCAACAGTGTCAGATGTTACTGAGAGATAAAAGTGACATTTGGCTGCAGTATCCAGGAACTCTTGAGCAGTTTCATTGGAGTAGTGGATGTGGAAGGAAAGTAAAGAAGTGGAGAAAGGGCACAGCAAGATGCTTTTCCATCATCATTGTCACCGTTATCATCATCACTAGAAAATGAGCATCAAGCATCTTATCTACCAGAGAGAGAGAGTGATGGAGAGAATGAGACACCCCCTGAGGGAATGGGAACATATCTGGGAAAGTAGACCATAAATATAAAACAGAAGGCAGTAACACAAGCTAGAAGACATGCAAAGGGCAAAACGAGCTGTACAGACCAATCAGGTTTAGTGAGACCTGAACAGACCCCGGAAAGAAAAGAAGGAATTAGATGGCAGCTGCAACGGAAGGTTTTTTAAGTGGTGAGTGCAGCTGGAGTTCTGTATTCTGTGTTATGCCTCCTTATCACAGTCCAGTCTGTTTTTGAGTACCCATCAAATGGAAATAGTAGAAAACATCATGAAGTAAAATGTGTGTTTTTAACCTGCCTATGACTTCTGTTTAAATTTTTCGATCTTTTTTGGAAAATTTAAGTCACAGGCTGACTGTCATAATTTCAAGAAATCTTTATTTTTAAAATCTGGACACAGAAACTAAGGAACAGATATCACAAATATAGCAAGTCAGAAATGCTCATAAATTCTATATGGCTGAGGTCCTTGAGAAATTTTGCACATCCAGTGCTGGACATCTGTGGAATTTTAGCATAGTATCTTTTACATCTGTGTTATCTCCACATGACATCTTTTCCCTGATAATCCATAGAGACTCATGCTCATGTGTAATACCTCAGCCATTTATGATTCTGAGGGTGGTTTTTCTCAACAAAGATGGCTTGAACTGTAGTTCCGTAAGGCACTTCAATACTATAAAAATCTGCTGTGTAAACTTTGTGACGGAAGGAAAGCATTGGTCCTCTTTCACTTTGGCTGTTTCCCTTGTTGGTTTAATAAATGTTTTTTGGACACTTGTTGTCGGCAAGATAATTGCATTGAGTGTACTCTAAGTCACACCCTCTGCCCTAAGGAGCCTATAGTATTTTATGGGAAATAAAACTTGTGTAATTTATAGAAGTTACAGATTTCTAAAGTATAGTGCTGGGAAAGCTTAGAATATTAAATATGTTCAATTAAAACTTTTTGAGCTCCATCTTTTCCAAAAAAATTTTGATCCATAATCCTGTTTATATTTTACCACTAGTACACATTGCTGTTTGTACTTGTTAGAGAAAGGAGCTAAATAAGTTGTCCACATTTCAAGAAGTTTTCTGTTAAAGAAGAAAACAGACTCATCGTCATCCAAATATATTTTAATTCTGACCAGGGTGCTGAACATGCTGTACAAATGAGAAACGAGGTCCATACTTCTTCAAAGTGTTTTCTCAGTGCACAGTCTTGTTTTATTTGCACCAAATGTCTGTGTAGTGGCAGAAGTTACAATATGTATTTTCCAAATGACAGTTAAAACATGAAAGATGGTCTCCTGCCCTGACCGGTTTGGCTCAGTGGATAGAGCGTTGGCCTGTGGACTGCAGGGTCCCAGGTTCGATTCCGATCAAGGACATGTACCTTGGTTGCGGGCACATCCCCAGTAGGAGGTGTGCAGGAGGCAGCTGATGGATGTTTCTCTCCCATCAATGTTTCTTACTCTCTATCCCTCTCCCTTCCTCTCTGTAAAAAATCAATAAAATATATTTTTTTTAAAAAGAAAGAAAGATGGCCTCCTGCTCCTTAGGGCACATTAGAGACCATTTCTGTAGCTGGTTATCTTACCTAAGACAACGAGACAGTGTCACTTTAGACCAGTGGTTCTCAACCTTCCTAATGCCGCGACCCTTTAATACAACTCCTCATGTTGTGGTGACCCCCCAGCATAACATTATTTTCGTTGCTACTTCATAACTGTAATTTTGCTATTGTTATGAATCGTAATGTAAATATCTGATATGCAGGATGTATTTTCATTGTTACAAATTGAACATAATTAAAGCATAGTGATTAATCACAAAAACAATATGTAATTATATATGTGTTTTCCGATGGTCTTAGGCGACCTCTGTAAAAGGGTCGTTCGACCTCCAAAGGGGTCGTGACCCACAGGTTGAGAACCGCTGCTTTAGACAGTTCTGACAATGAGGGAGAGTCATAAGTTCATTTACTTACTAGAATGAAGAACATTGAATTTGCTAACACAAGAGGTCATGAGTGACTTCAGTAAGAACATTTTTATTTCAATGGAAAAGCAACCTCATCACCTAATAATGGCTACATTACTTGCCTAAATTTTCTATCTGGCAACTGGTGACAGGGTTTACTGCTTAGCAAATACGGCCATCCTTGGTGCTCTCTGCTCCTGGAATACCATTTCCCTACAGATGGGTCCTCACTAATATTTTTTTGAGTGAAGGACAACAGATAAATTATAGGCCTGCTACACTGTTTTGTTTTAATTGAGGTGAAATTTACATAACATAAAAAACCTTTTTAAAGTTAAGGATTCAGTGGTATTTGGTACATTCACAATGTTGAGCAACCACCACATCTGTCTGGTTCCAAAACATTTTTATCACTCATAAAGGTAACCCCGTACCCGTTAAACAGGTCTTTCCCATCTCCCTGCTGCCATGTTTTATAAACCTTTAATTTTATCATACACACAAATATGCACATACACACTATACACTTATCTATCTATCTATCATCTATCTATCTATCTATCTATCTATCTATCTATCTATCTATCTATCTATCTATCTAGGATTCGGAGAAAAGCCCAGATCTACTTGGAGATTAAAATGTTCCAGGCAGACAACCTAATGTGCCCTCACTATGTAATCAAAGAATTATATACAGGCATGAGCAAAAGTAGGTTTACAGTGATAACAAAAAAATAAATGCAGTCTATAATAATTCAAGCGTAATATGCTAATTAGACCGGACAGCCGAACGACCTTCCGGATGTCCTTTGGACAACCTTCTGGACAAAGCCTGGGCTGCGAGGGCTGAGTCCCTTGCATGAATTTCATGCATTGGGCCTCTAGTAATTAATAAGTAATAATGGAAGAATAAACTGTTTTGTATACTCACAACTGTAAACCTACTTTGCCCCACCCATGTATTTAATGGGTGTTTCTCCACCAGAAAAAAGAAAACACCTCCTCCTCCTTTTTAACCTTTCTGTATATTTCTGTTAAGTTCTCACTTCATACTAGTTTTCACGGGGAAAAGGGCATCAATTCTGTGCCTTTATTATGTAAAACTTCTGTATTTCTTTTCATGTAAAAACATTTTCTCATTAATTTCATCAACATTAAGAATTTAAACTGCTTCCCTTATCTTAATGTTAAGCAATCATCTGGATTTTTCATTTCTATTTTAGACATTCAGAATTCTTGAACAAAGTAATTTAGTTATCAGAGATTTCATTTCTTGGAAATAAATTACATTCTTACTGTAATTTTTATTGTTAAATTACTGTTGTTCATATTTACTTACACTCTTATTATTCCAGAACAATAATAGAGGTGGCAGATCTTTAAACTGTATATCTTTAAAATTAAGAAGTTTTAAAGTGAAAAAATGTCTGAAATTTAAATATTAGAGAAAGTCAACATAATTATATTTTAAATGTGCCTGAAGATATGAGCTATTTCTGTTAGAATATTGTTGCCCTTTTTTATTTTCTCACCTCCTTTGAGAGGGTTTACAAAAAATAACTATCCTAATGGGTTATTTCTTTTGCATAAAGAAAAAGTTATATTTATTTTGTCTAAACATACAAAATGTTTCTTCTGACATTTTCTAGTTGCTAGTTATACATCTGAAATCTCTCAACTAGCCAGTAATGAAAATTCTGGACTCTTAATTTGTTTTTAAATGTACCCAAGCACCTGGCCTTGTGCTAGCTAGAAGCTCTGCTATGAGTTAAGCCAGTGAAATATTGCTGGCTCATTTCACCTAAAAGTTTGCCCTGGATATGGGGGAGGAGCAGGTATTTGAATGGATATTAGATAGATAAATGGTTGATTGGATGTAGATGTTGACAATTTGCATACTTTTTTTTTCACTTCAATCTGTGCCACAGAGTCATACATTTGGTAATTATTTCATGCTTTTGTTTTTAGTTGAAAGTAGTTAGAGCCATATGTTTTGACAAAGAAAGATAATTTGTACGTTTTTTTGGCTTTATGAAAGGGAGAATGGGTAATAATTTTACAGTGTACCATGGCAGTGATTCCTGTTCAAAACTTCACCAGATTGGAAACTCACTGTTCATAACAATCCTCTTGGTAAGCAGAAGATGAAGGCATATGTATGAAGCACTCTGAATTAAGTTGGATGCTTCAAAGTACAGCGTAGAATTCATCCATAACTATACTTAGCATGGGTAGGTCTCATTTACTAATATGGAAATTTGATCTCCAGATTCCTAGGTGGTCTGGAAGGGCATTCTGGTCAGGTGCTAACAACTCTGACCTGGGATTCGGGGTGAAAAGACCTGGGTTCTGACCTGCTCTGCTGCCCTCATAGAGCCATGTGACCCCTGGGGAAGGAAGGCACCTACTCTCCTCAGCTTCTGTTTCCTAGTGCAGAACAGGGGTGAGAGGGTTGATCCCTTATCAGTGGTTCTCAACCTTCTGGCCCTTTAAATACAGGTCCTCATGTTGTGACCCCACCATAAAATTATTTTCGTTGCTACTTCATACTGTAATGTTGCTACTGTTAGGAATCATAATGTAAATATCTGATATGCAGGATGGTCTTAGGTAATCCCTGTGAAAGGGTTGTTCGACCGCCAAAGGGGTCGCAACCCACAGGTTGAGAACCGCTGCTTTAGATAATCTTTCTCGAACTGATTACTAAGTAAGATAATGGATTCGGACAGATTTTATAATTTAAAATACTGTAAAGGTAGGAACTTTTAATAATGATTAATCAGAAAATTTCAGCAAATTTCCTTGTATACAATTAAGTTCGTAAGTTCGAGGCCAAAGAAGGTATCCAGTGAAGTATGTATTCCCTTTTGTGAATGTTTGAGTATTCCTCTTGTCTTGTCAATCTCTGTTAGAATCTCGTCTCACTCTCTTTTCATTCTTGCTTGGGTCTTTGCTCTTGAAAGTGTGTCTCTCTGCTTTTATCTCACACAATTTTCTTCCTAATCATTCTTGCTTCCTGGGGAGGAATGTGTACTTAGGAAGGATGGCTCTCTGGCCATCCCTGGTGATTATATACAAACACAGCAGTAAAGACACTCAGGATTGGAGGGCTAGGAGTGACACATTAAGGGCAGTACATGGTCAGACTCTAAAGAAATCAGCATTTTTGTTTGGTTCTGCTTCCCCTTCTTATAAAGCCTTCACCATACCCTCCCGCTTTCTCCTTTTTCCTCTCATTCTTCAAAATTAATAATTGAGAAAAGATCTAAGACTTCGTCACATGGAAGTGTAGTAACTGCTAACTGGAGCAGCATTTCTATTTCCCAAGACGGGGGATGATTGGAGATGTGTTGACAACCGCATTTGTGACCATGGAATTTTTCTGGGGATACGAGCTTTTGCCCCTTATAGTGACGTACACTAAGTTCTGCAGTAATTTACTTCTTTCAGTGGTGTCCAGACTTATTAGAGCTCAGATCCCTGTGTAAAAGACACACCTAGTAACATCCAGTAGAGGATGTTAGCACTAGACTTCAGGCATCAACCTTTAGACTTGGGTTCAAAGAGAAAAGGGTGGGGAATGGTACTCTGAGAAATCTTCAGTGTGGACTATTATTCATAATTGCCTTCACCTTCCAAAGAGGCTTAGCCTTAAAACACATTGAGAAGTGAAAAGCACTAGAATGAATCTGTTTTGTCAGACACAATGAATGTTTATCTTTCTCCAGTGTGATGTTATTCTTACTTTGACGTGTATCTTGTGTGTGATGTGTTTATTCATTCATTCTATGTGCACTTAGAACTACTTGAGCCTGTGCTTTGCCAGGTACTGCACACGCACACACACACACACACACACACAGTGCACCTGCACATTTTTTCATCACACTGTTTTTAAGCTTATTGTTTCTTTGATTGACTCTCTTACCAGGCCTTCTTAAGTATTGACTAGAGTACATGAGAAACAGTGATGATTAGCACTGGAATAAACCTAAAATTAAATCTTTTTTATTATAACATCTTAGAATGTGTTGTCACCTGAAAGACATGCTGCCCTCAATTAATTAATGAAAAAAAAAATGCCTGCAAAGGTCACAGAGCTATTTATTGGCAGTATAATCAACACTGTTTTTATGTTCCAACACTTCCTAATAAGCAGTAATTGTTATCTAAAAAAAAAGCAAACAATTGGTAGCCAAAGAGGCAGAAGTAGTACTGAGATGGGAGATGATCCATTAGAAAAATGGACAATCATGAATTTGATGTGTAGCTGTAAATAAAGATATAAATAATGTACCTCATCTGTTTATGACTTAAGATAACTAGAGATAATAATTAATTGAAATAATAAGTCATGTTCTCCTTACTATTACCTTTAATTGCTGATGAACATTTAATAAATAAAAGCTCGGAAACAATTGGGGTGTTAGAATATATTAAAGAGTTGTGATGTGCTTATTATCCAGTCCTTTATCTGTGCCAATCCTGAATCTGGTGATGAAGCCAATTCTCACATGAATAAGTAACAAAAAGAATGTAACCAGGAAGAAGTCAGGTTTCACCTGAACCACATTTTATGCAATTAAGTATTTCAAAGAGCTCTTTAGCCAGGTGTAATTTGATCAGCTGAAAGCATCCTCAGCCATGGCCAAGTACTCAAAATGTTAGCAGTGGACATTCCTGGGATATGCCACGTTGAAAGTAATAGCAAACATACAGTCTGCTCAGGAAGAGCCAAGAGCACGAGAAATGCAGGTGTAAAAATAAAAAGAACTATTTGTAGCCAGAGGCGAGTACACATTAGACAGGACTATATTCACACTTCACGTGAATGCTTTAAATAATATGGTACTTTTTATCAATTTAGTGTCTTTGTATTTCACCACTAAACCCAGGTGTACCGCTCAACAGATTCCTTAACCTCTCTGTCTTCAGTACCTTTTAATAGGAGTACTAATTCTTGCTGAATCTTTGCTCAGCTTTGTGTCTGGAAGACAGATGGACGATCCTCCTTGCAGGAGGACACAGGAAGTTCCTTCGTGCTTTCCTGGTTGGGATCACCCAGAGTCCTCTTCTGGGAGAACAGTGTTCCCAGGCCCTGGACTGCAGAATGGCCAGGAAGTGTAGGGGACCCAGGACTCTACGAAGCTGGGTTCTGGTAGGCCTCCATGATTACCCTAAAAAGAAAGAAGCCTTAACTATCAAGAGGAAATGTGGTAGACTGGTGGTCAAAAGACATGATTTTGAATTCCAGTTTTTCCACGTAACTAGCTGTATGACTTTGAGCAAGGTAACTTCTCTGTGCCTCAAATTCCTTATTTGTGAATTTGATCTGATAATAAATAGGATTAGTGTAAAGACAAAGTGATTATATGCACACTTTTGCTGGAATAGTGTCTAGCATATCGTAAGTAAACTGTTAGTATTTTTATCATTGTCATCATTTTGTCATGCCAACTGTGACAAGCGCTTGGGGCTGGCAGGCATTGGGACTAGGTCCTTTTCCAGATCTGGCGAGCGCTAAGCTGTGATTCCATAATAAATTACTTCTTTTCTTTGTTCCTAATTGCTAACTTCTTGCATACATTACTGAGATGGTTGTAGGATAATATGTGAAAACAACTAAAAAATCACGAAACGCTTTAGGTCTGCGATATAATTTGAGTGAGCCTCTGTAGATTTAAATCCCTATAGTATTGTTATGCAATTATTAGTAATTCTGCCTGTGTGTGTGTGTGTGTGTTTTTAATTGAAGCAGGATTTTTTTCTTCCTTGTAAATTTCTAGACATGTCAAAGGCTACATGGACTCCTGTTTGTTTTTTTTTTAGAGTTTGAAATTTGATTTAGAGTTTTGAAAAATACACCGCAGCTAGCTATATTTAAGAAGAAAAAAAACCACACCTAAGAATATCCTTGCCTTTTTAATTGAAGACAAGAAGAACACGATAGAGCTGCCTGGCCGTAACGAACACAGGAGGCACACACTTAATGGGTCGGGCTCACTTTGTTACAGCAGCTCCACTGAGCCTGTGTGGGCTGGGGGGCTGGCAGAGAAGTGCCTGGGCCCAGTCTGCCCATCGTGTGTGCTTACACAGCTCCAGATGTCGCGGAACATTCAGGTCCCTGCTTCTCCTCCCTGTTGCTTTCTTTTGGGTCTTTTTTATATCTTTCAGTTATATAATTTGATCAGTAAATATATGAACAAATAAGGGGATGGAAATTGTTACCATTTTACTACTTCTTAACACAGAAAAGGAAATTTGGTGCCTGAGAAGGATAAAACTCTAGGCTCTAATTCATTGATTGGATTTAGCTTCAGATTTAATTTACTCATTAATAGATCATGGAAACTCAACTGGTATTTAGAAGGGTAGAAAAATTATATGTGATATTTGTGATGGGAAATATGGATATACATGTTTAAAGTAACTTGTAGTCTAAATATATTACATATTTGAGGAATTTATTTTATGGAGATTATACACATATTCACTTTCATATATGTTTGCAATATATGTTAGAGTGAAAACAGGTCATTATTTGTTAGCACAAATAAAATATGAGTATCATATACATGAATGGTAGATTTTACACATTTTTTATAATTGTGAAAAAAATAAGACTAGCAATAAAGACAGTTTGAGGGGCAAAACTCTTCCTACTAGATTTATTTTAGGAAACTTAAACTATTTGGTTAATTCCTATGAAAGCCTATACTGATTTTTTTAAATATATTTTATTGATTTTTTTACAGAGAGGAAGGGAGAGGGATAGAGAGTTAGAAACATCGGTGAGAGAGAAACATCAGTCAGCTGCCTCCTGCACACTCCCCACTGGGGATGTGCCCGCAACCAAGGTACATGCCCTTGACCGGAATCGAACCTGGGACCCTTGAGTCCGCAGGCCGATGCTGTATCCACTGAGCCAAACCAGTTAGGGCAGCCTATACTGATTTAAATGGTAATAAAAGCTTCACAAATAAAAGCTTATACCCCCAAATTTTCCATTTATAATTAAATATCTCTCTTGTCAATATACTGCACACATTTATGTGTTATCTCTAAACAGATTCCCTATTTATGCGATAATCAAACCAGCCTTTAACCATCACTTGGAAATGAAGTGTAGGATCACTTTCCACTAGTAAATATTTCTTGACTTGGTATTTATACTGAGAATATATCAGGTGAATAATTTTTATTTCTGTAGTTTGTCTGTTTTATGCTCTTAGGTTGTATATTGCCTTATGTCACTATTATAAGCCCTTGAGTGTTACTCATTTTGCCTTTAAACTGTATAAGAACATATTTCAACTGTTACTTGAACCTGTTTATCAACCTTTCATGCCATTTTACTGTTCATTAGAATACTTAAGTTATAAAACTAAAAAAGACTTTTGGAAGGAGAGTGTCAAGAGGACTGCACAAGAAATCGGGAGCCTGGGCACTGTCTAGGCCCCTGGGTAACTCCTTTAGTGTCTTCTTTTTGCTCATTTGTAAAATGAAGTTGAACTTATTTGAGCTTTAAACATATCATGCCAAGAGGCAGGACAGTGGGTAGCAGGTGGAAGGAGAAAGGATCAGCTGTAAAGAAGTGATACAAAAAGATTTAAAAAGAAAAAGTAATAAAAACAAAGAAAGAGTAGAATGGAGGGAATCAATTACCAATTTTGTGAACACATAAGATCAGAAAGTGTTAAACATCAGTTCAAGCTTTATTGTCCTGCCATTCAATAATGTCAACATTTATTACACACCAGTTATATACTAGGTACTAGGGATAGGTACGTAGAAATTTGCCTCTCTCTCTAGTCCACCAGAAGAGTTCTTGCTTTTGTAGCCTAAAGGGAACAGGAGGTCTTAAACAAGCTGGCATTGTTGCAAATAGATGCTGTAATGGAGGGTGATGTGCATGCCCAGTAGGTCTCTTCACAGACAAGCATGTCTCTAGACCAGCACTTCCAATAAACTTGCTGCCATGGTCGAAAGTTCTGTGTTGGTGATGTACAGTGTGATGGCCAATGGCCATATGTGGCAGCTGAGCATTTGAAATGTGGCTACTGTGACCGAGGGACTAATTATGTTAGTTTATTTAATTTTAATTCAGCTTAATTCAAATAACCACCTATTACTAATGGCTACTATATTGAACAGCTCCATTCTAGACATGTTAAAAATAGCTATAAGCAATAAGCACTTACAACAAGATATAAATAATACTATCATTTATGGAGTGACTACAATATGTTAGTACTAATGCTGAATAGATATTGTCTCTGATCCTCACAATAAGAATAGGATAGCCTCATTTGACAAAGGAAACTTGAGGCTCTGAGAGATAAATTGCTTTGTTTTGTCCTCACAACTAATTGGGAAAGCTGGAATTTGAAAAGAGTTGATCTGGTTCCAGAGTTGGGTAATTTCTCTTATCCTGCCAAACCTGTTTCTGTATTACCGAGAGACTGTCTCTTTTAAGTACATCTTCCCCTCGCTTTATGGGTCAGCTAGCAATATACTAGTATCTTTAACTTGGTCACATAGACCAATTACAGTGTCCATTTACGTCTTCTATACTGGAGGGATCACTGCCCTGGGCCGTTCTTTTCTCTTATTGTGACCCACGTCCTTCAAACAGTATTGTAAGAGTTGAGGGTCCAATCCAGTTAGTTGCCTGAGTAGTGTGAGCTGATCATCTAAGAACTTTTCCCCATTAGATGCTAGGAAGCTTTAAGGTTATGCCCGGTCCGAAAACATCAGGCACACACTACAAACTCTTGGCATCTGAGTGTTTAACTGCCACACTTCAGAATATTTGTGAAATCTCCCACGGTCTGAGCTGCTAAGCGAGCCTCGCTGGCACTTGGGAGTCTGAGGCATAATTCTGCTTTGCTCTTTTCTATTCACCCTGGAGCATATAGCCACTTTTTAAGGGTCTGAAAGTTTTGATCACACTGTCTTAGTTACTCTGAACTTTGGAAATTATATGTTCTCTTTGAAAATGATATGTTCATACATGTGCAGAATCTCAAAGGGGTAGTAATGTTAAGGAATGTTAAAGGAGTACTGTGTAATTCACTGTCTATCACCCATTATACATGAGCTGTAGCCACTTTACTTGATCTCCTCAGTTTAGCTTCCCATTTCAGGAGGCAAATACCATGAACATATTCTAGTTTCACTCTGAATATACCATATCATATCTTATTTTCTTAAAGGTAATTATGAGACCCCCACAATAATATTTCTACAAACTATGGCCAAATAAGCCTTGTATTGATAATTATAAATTTCAATTTATAAAAAGTAGGAGCTGCTACTCCCTTCATTTTTTATTTTTTATTTTTTGCTTAGTTTTTTTTATTTTCTAATAGGCAGAGGTTCTAGTTTAAAAGCACGTGTCATATTATTGTTTCTTTGATGGCTGCACAAAGGATAATCAGGACCATTGGATGGGACAGCTAATGTACAATAGTAATACTTCTACGGGTGCAACAAAAAGTAAATATGAAAACATTCATTGTTTTTATCAGTTCAGGGTTTAATCTTATCTAGAGAGCTTTGTTAAACTCAGGATTTTTATATTCATGGTTTTTATTTAAATTCAGGATTGTAAGGAAAAGATGTAGTGTTTACTTTGAATATTAACTGTACTTTGCTATTAGTGTTCCATGAAGCTTTTATTCAACAAATTGTTCTTTAAAAGGCTGTCGCCTATAAGCTATGGCCCAGTCTCCCCATTCCCAATTTTGCCACAAAAATTTTTCACTTCTTCAGTCACTCTTATGGGAGGAATCGGAATGCCAAAAGTCACCTTGATCTAAGCTACCATATCAGAGAAAAACTAAATGTAGATTTTTGTTTCCCTTTAGACTTTCCTCATGTTTCACTCATGGAGAGTCACTTCAGTACATTGAACTAGAGTTTGGGATTTTAATTCTATTTTTCATTGTACTGATTTTCTGGTGTTAGTCATTAAAAATGATTCCAACTATTTGATGTTTGTTATTGTTTTGTTAAGTAAAAAGTTATCTTATTTAACAAATGTGCACATCATTTTTCTATTTGCATAGAATAGTAATAATTAAAATTAAATGACATGAGTTTTTCTTAATGAATTTAGTATCTCTATTGAACACCTTATTGAAACCTGTCCTCTGAAGCCTTTTGGTTGAGAAATTGGCAAAATAGTTGACTAAACTAAAAATAATGAAGCAGCTCACTGATCATCTAGGTTGTTAAAGATGAAAACATGAAGGATAACTGGAGTATGAACATTATGGTCACTCTGTTTTCACCAATATTATCTGATACCTCCGTCTCTATTTTTAAAGAAAGTAACCTTTAAAGAGTGGAAAATAAAGAGCAGATGATAGCGGTGCAGCTTGATCAAGTCACATATTGTTAGCAGCTGCTTTGATCATTTCTTTATTAAATTTTCTTATAGTTAAAATAAATAATTTTTATTTCTTCTTTTAAAAGTATACATTCTGTGTGATATTTATTTGAAAAAACAAATAGATAGAGCATTTATAACTTTTGCAGTGACAAGGATGAAGTTTGTAAATGACATTATACCTGATCTTTACATTATGATGTAAAGAAAATTTATAAAATATGCAGAAATTTCCTTTTTTTTTAAAGCCATTAAACAATGGTTCATTTCTTGTTAACAAAGATTTCTGTCTTGTCCTAAGAGTCGTCATTTGGCTACAGCACTAGAAAAACAAATTGGATGGTATAAGATGCCCTAAGAACTTTTTAAATCACATCGATATTCTTTTTCATGCAGGTAGCGTTTATTAATTTGGAGTAAATGATCTTACCCACAGATCTTTAAGCGTGATCATAGTTGGTAATCAACGTAACTTCCTTATACATGAACAAAATTACCAAAGTTTTGACCTTATTTCACAAAAGAAACAACAAATAATTCCATACAAATTAGGAGGGAAAAATTAACCTTCTTAGGAGCAATCAAATGATGTTGATATAATAATATACTAGTAGATGTTTAAGGATAATGTAGTGAAATATATAATTAAAACTCAACTATTATCTTAAAGTGAGTTATTTCCATTATTTTAAAATATGGTTTAGTAATGAGTTAGAGTTTATTTTCAGTTTTATAGTAAATATATTAATTTCTGAAATTTGGTGATAACACGTAGTACTATATATTAACACTGGCTGGCCAAATAGCTGTCAGGCTAATGGCCTGAAGGTAGATATATTATAGTCATATTATGCTCATACTCTTCTTGGAATGAGATGATCTAAATTCCAATTTCCCCCTTTTCTAGAAGGTAATGTTTTCTTTTATCTTTTTACCCAACATTTAAGACCTTCTCCGAATACATTTAGGAGCATTTTGAAACTGTTAATTGTATAGTTCTCAAGAAAATACTGGGTTTTGCTTTGCAGAACTGAGAGTATTAATTTGTTTGGGGATTCCTGGCTTAAGTTTTATTTTTTGTCCCTTAAATATATTTGAAAAAAATTCCCCCCTTATTGTAAGGCCTTTGAAAATAGAAGCCAATAGCTATTTATACATTTAAAATATGAAGAACATTTAAAAAGAAAATGAAATATAGCCTGTGAAATATATGGCTTCTCTCCCACCATGATGCAGGAAAAATCCTTGTTTTCTAAATTGCACATGGGTTTTTCTGGTTTGTTTTTGTTTTGTTCAATCTCCAGGACCTCCCAATTTTCAAGGGCACTGTGGGGCATATGTAGCATTTATTTGATGTATGTATGTGTATGCATATTTTTCCACATCTGTCTCTGTGGACCTATCCTTTGTGAAATTCTAAACCTTATATTAATACTTAGTTTGTGATTCATGGTGTTCTGAGAACAATTATATAATTTATCGTAGGGTGTTTATTTGATGTGTGCTGTAAAAAAGGGGGGGAGTTATTTTATTTCATTTTTTTGGTAACCCTGCCGTTGCCTTTTTATTGGTGAATTTCTCTTTCTTGTACTGTGACCTGTGAGTCTCACATGGGCTCACTGCCAATTCTGTGAGCGCTGCTGCTTCAAAATGGAGGAGGAAGGTTTCCGTTTCCTCAGGAGGACAACAGTGCTCAGTCCCCCACCATCTGGAGAGAGGAACTTCTGGAGAAAACGAAAATGGGGATTTAAAAAATTATATTTAGCAAAAAAGGCAAGGGGAAAATCAATTACAGTTAAACTGTACCTTATGAATCTATGCCTTTCCAGTATGCTGTCGTCTTTAAGGGAAATCTAAAGAGAAAAATACACTGGTTATTTTTATAAAGACCCAGTTCCCCAGATCTCATGAGTATTAGTAAACAAATGTAAGCAAATTGGGATTTCGGCACACTTTTTAAGTTAACTGCACTCAGAAATATAGTAAGAACTATAAAGGAGGGCTACCCCCTTCTTTGCACACTGATCGTTGGTGGTCTATGTAGACCTGGCTCTTAGTGGCCTTGTTCATGCATCTCTGCGAAAAGCTGGCACTATAGGAATAATATTCCAAGACATATTTGTCACTTTCTTTGGTTTGAATAGTGTATTTGTTTTCTCTTTCTCTCTCACAAGTGAAAAT
This sequence comes from Myotis daubentonii, assembly GCF_963259705.1. Taxonomy (NCBI): domain Eukaryota; kingdom Metazoa; phylum Chordata; class Mammalia; order Chiroptera; family Vespertilionidae; genus Myotis; species Myotis daubentonii. The sequence continues at coordinate 40,547,452 of NC_081847.1, read as the reverse complement.
TTTAATTAAAAGGTAGAGTAAAAGGGGAGAAGCTTTGTAAGTTATATAAATGTCTAACCACTATGCTGTACACCTGAAACTAATAGCATATTGAATGCCAACTGTAATAGAAAAGTTAAAATTTTTTAAAATGGGAGAAGCTTGGTGCATGTCTTTCTGTTTTACCTTTCATGTACTCTTGGGCCACCTATGCTTTTAAAAAGAAAGATATTTAAACTCCCACGATCACCGTATTGGTATTATATAACATATTTATAACTAGACATATTCTTGCCTGTGACTTGAAAATATCACACCAAGTCTCCCATTCACACAAATGTACTGAGTATTTGGGGGCAAGGGGTTGTCTTCTGTTTTTCTAAAAGGAGAAGTGTTTCTAGGCTTTTATCGATTGAGAATGCACATGGTAGACATTTAATGGTAGACATTTAGCACTGTGTGCCTGCTTCTTATATCATTGTGGACCTTGAACACTTTGGTCAATGCAGCCAGCCAAACTAAATGGCCTCTCCTTCCTCAGGTTTATGCTCCATCAGCAAGCACTGCCGACTACAATAGGGACTCGCCAGGCTACCCTTCCTCGAAACCAGCAGCCAGCACTTTCCCTAGCTCCTTCTTCATGCAAGGTAAGCTGTCTCTTCTCTTAACCAGAAATCACTGCGAAGTGTCTTCCTGGGTCTTGTCATGCCATGTATGAGGCAAGTGACTGCTGAACTGATACCCAAGAAGTGGAATAGTAGACAAGTATAGAATACTGACAGTCATGCATTCCTTACAAATAAATAAACGACTTAAAACTTACTAACACCTGTTTTTTTAAATGAAAGCCCCTGCAGCAACAATGAGTTCAGCTTAGGCTGGTTTGCTTTACTAAGAACCGATGTCTTGGAGGATGGTCTTCCATGACTAATCATTTCAGCATCTTCACCCTCAAGAAGAGTGTGCATATATGTTTTGAAGTGTTTGGACTCAGTGTATATTTTGAGCATCCTGGATTTAACATACCAGGGGACAACTTGTTATTATAAATAACTTTATATTAAAATTTTAGCCACGTATTGTTTCATAGGTAAGAACAAGCATCTCATTTGGATCAATGAAGTGACCTATCTGAAAACTGGAATATCATTTCATCACAGCCAAAGCTTTATTCAGCTTGCTAATTGATGTAGGTCAAGACACCCAGTTTTCTTCCCCGACAAATGCAGAATATTATAGCTTTGTGGTTGAAAAAACATATTTATTTTTCTAACTGGCCAGTGTCTTTGACTAAATTACCATGGATGTGTGGTCCCTGAGTTTATAGTCTTGCCATTGATAGCACAGCCCCTGTCTGCTGCTTGAAAAAAGACCAAGATGGTTGAAATGACAGCAGCTGCTGTAAACATAGAGTTTGGAGGATGCAGCTAAGCTCCATTCCTGATGTGTCTGTGACACTTACTGTCAGAACGCAATGATCATATTACCAAGTTAACACTCTGAAATTCAGGTATGGGATTGACCGAGATCCCCCGTACGCAGAGCTTTAACTCTTTCTGCCAGGCCGTGGAAGCCTTGTTTGAGTGTGTCTTTGGCAAGTGCCACGAGATGCCCTTACTTGCGCTACTCTAGGAAGGGCCATGTCACAGCAAGGGGTGCCTGCTTAGGGCTGCAGGTGCCAGGGGAGCAGCCTGGTGTCTCGCTTAGATTACAGTGGACACACTCAAAATCATTCTGATTAAAATGGATTTATTTTCTTTCCCTTCAGAGTGTTAGCTCTTTTAGGTTATTAGCTCACTTGTAAAATTCCATGGAAAATCTATAAAATTGAATTGAATGGGTCCCTCAGGAATAGAGAGAATTTGTTCCATGCATAATGGAGCTCATGTTCACAGGGACCCTTTATCTTTGTGACCTGTCCTAGGTGTAACTCTCATAGGAACACCCCAGGGCATGTCACTTGGGTGTGTTCTGTGCCATTACAAAAGGCTCCTCCCCTTCAGCTAGGAAGCAGCCATATCCACATGGTCATCAGCACCTTCTTTTGCGGCTAGTTGTGCTGCGGCGCTGACAAAGATTGTCAGCTCAAGGATTCGTCACTAAAAGCAGATTTTCATGGAGAAAATTGACAGAAGGATAGATTTCTTCTGCCTGCCTTCACAAAGGTGGCTTGCTTAAACTGCACACTGCAAAGGAGATGGGGTAGTTTAAAACAATAGGTTCTTCTCCCTGCAGACCATGCAGGGTATGGGAAACAAATTTTCTTTTCTGCATATGAATACTCAAAATGCCAAAACATTTTTTTGAGTTGACATTTATGATGAGCACAATTAATTTGCACATGTCTAATTCTATTCTTTCAAAACAACATTATGCCAAGATCATGGGATGTGATAAATATTAATTTACTGTGAAAAGCATAATTTATGTAAAATACGTATTTTTATGAGTCTACATTGGGTTGAGTGTTCTGTGTTAACAAATCCGAAATGTATTTCCATATAGTGCCTCATGTTGTCAAAATGTTTCAAGAGTCCTTTTTAATGATATATTTTTTCAATTTATTCGTCATATATGCCATCTATTTGAAAAGTTAGTGGTCCTGAACTTCATGTGGGACATCTAAACTTCCTCAATCTCAGGGCTAAATCTAAAGTAGATGAATAGTAACTTTTTGAAAGTCTGATTTTTTTCACATTACCATCCCAGGAACAGTGCACTGTCGCCCCATTACACATCGGCTTCCTTCAGTGAGGGGTGCATGGTGCCCCGGGAATTCAGGCCTTGGAGAAACATGCTGGTTAGGGGAAAGATATTCAGAGACTGTCAGGGGCATATTTTAAACCTACTACTGTGCAGCCTCTTATTTTTAACTTTAATTTCCATCTTCTAGTTACAATTCCTAAATTATCAAGATCACAGACTTGATTTTGCTTGCATAGTTCTTAAGAAATCTATAGATTATTCCTTTCTGTCCTGAAACTATTCCAGTTTTCTGAATTCTAACTTCTAAGTTTAAAATCTCAGAAAAAAAGAAGGCTCATGAGATACAGTGTTAGATTTAACTTGCCTATTGCCTACATTTTCAAAAGACCTTTATTAAATAAAAGGCTGGTGAAAATAACCTTATTTTCACAAAGCAATGCCTGCCATATAGTTAACACCTACCTGGTGGCATGGTATGTATCTGGCACTCAGTGATTTTTGTCAAACGTGACAGAAGGAAAACTTGAAAGAACCAGCAGTAACATGGGTTCTTCCCCCCTAATTTGAGAAACCTAAAGCAAACAAAACCCATCTCCCATAGTAACTTCTAGGCCAAGAGATCCAGAGAATCTATAGGAATGTTTGTAATATGGTATTCCAAAAAGATTAACTTGATGTAAAAAGATAATTTAAACCTCTTTTAAACTCATAGACAGTTGTATAAAATCCAGACTCCCAAAATTGACTGTAGACATTATCCACTTTATGATGTGTACTCTTTGAATTGCTACTGAAGGCTTAAGATAGCCATATATCTATATACCAAAAAAAATGTTTTTAAAGGGAACAAAAACTCAGAATGATATATTCAAGATTTCTCTTTCCTATATGTCATAATGTAATTGCAACTTTAATTCTATCTACTGTATATGTTACAAAAATGAAATTCAATCTTAAATATGAGATGTTCTTTTTCATTATTACTTATTTCTTTATATACTTTTTAAACTTGTAGACATGCCAACTGTGTTAATGTCTCAAGTATTTTTTGACCCCAAAATTTAGGAACAGTTTAACTTTTTGGTTAGTTTTCATAGAAAGTAGCATCAGAATAGTTCTAAGAAATGTTTCCTTAAGCATTAGGTGCCCTGCTGTCTTAACATAATTCCATGTAGAAATGTTTTTCTTTTGCAGTTGGCTTTTTACTAAGAACACTTTACTATGTTAAATATTTATGTTTGTTTAGCAATATAGAGTCAGTCATTTGGGGAAAAGTAATGATGACTTTCTTTCTGATGTAACCAGCTAACTGACACAAAGATGAATGCACAAGAGACAGCCATTTTCAAGTACATGAAAAACCTCTATTCTGTTAAGCAAGGCTGAACGCATCAGAAAAGTCACGGTCTTCTTTGTCCTTTACAGATGGCCATCACAGCAGTGACCCTTGGAGCTCCTCCAGTGGGATGAATCAGCCTGGCTACGGCGGGATGCTGGGCAATTCTTCTCATATTCCACAGTCTAGCAGCTACTGTAGCCTGCATCCACACGAACGTTTGGTAAGGCGGATTCACATGGCAATGGGGATAAGACAGCTGGTTTATTAAATCCAGTCCTTGCCTTTCCGTGCGTGTACACAAGGGCTCTGCAAATGCATGCAACACTGTACACACCCATTATGCTCACAGTTTATTGTTCCTATAATCAGAGATAGGACTGAATCAGATCACCTTTGTAAGTGCTTTTGGATTCCTTGTCATTGTTCTTGTTTATTGTGTTTTGTTCTGTGTTTTCTTTATCACACTGTCAACTTCCTTTGTTACATAAGTACACACTGTATTTCAGTTGCAGAATTCAGCCATGGCTGTTTCTTGTCTTTCCTTTTTTTTTTTTTTTTTTTTTTTTTTTTTTTTTTTGCTATTTGTAGTTTTGAAGGATATACTGCAGGGGGCAGAGTGACAGTCAGGAGACTTCGAGGGTAGTGATATGCATGGGCCTTTCCACTTTCCCTTGACCGGCTTCTCTCACACTGGGAGAAAGAGTTCATTTTTCTTTACCCTCCTATCAGTAACAGCAACCATGGGATTTCTATATAGAGCAGATTCCAAATTTTCTATACTTAGTTTTAATTCCACAGCCCCAATCTTCTACTGATACTCTGTTTTGCCTCATTCTAGTTGAAAACTGCTGTAGAATGTTACCCTTTTTTCTTTTATTACTAAAGTTTCCACTCTGCCCATCACCTACACTCACCCTTCCTAATATTAATTACTTTTTATCCTGGAGGAAGCAACTCACCCTGCTGTTTTTCTAGCCTCAAAACAACCACAGCCAAGAATCTGCTTGTGAATGTAAGTCTATCATGAAATGGAGGAAAGAGTACTTCTAGATCACGAGTTAGGTTTGCGATGCAGATAGATAAAACTGAGTCCCTTGTGCAATAACCTAGCTTTGGAAATGTATGGACGTCCATTCCTACAAGGTTATTACCAGTTCACTAGCATTAGTAGTCTTTATATCATTTCCCTTCATCTTGGAGTCTCCCCTTTTTTCTAGTACCCAGAGTTATGTTTCTTTCTCTGTCCTGATACAGGATATAGTGCTTTCTAGATTTCTGTGATCTTTCTTTTGCTCAACCACTAGAGGTATGGAGAAAGCGACTTATATCCTATTCTAACAACCTAAACTATCCCAGGAGTTAGGCTTTCTGAAATACTTGAATATGCCTACTTATTTAGTCCTAGTGACAGAGACACGATGTGGTCAAATAACCTCTCCATTAATGAGAGACAAATGAAGGTAGCATTGGCCTTTCATATTATCTCCTAAGTTTGAATGTGTAAATCACAGACTGTCTCAAAGTTCAGCACATTTTTACTCGATAGCAGATGATTTGCTTTCAGATTTTCTCTTCTCCTGCCTCCTACTTGTAGGTATGAGATTGAAAGCTTAGAGAAATATCAACTATTATTATACTAGAACTTCCTCTTCTTCTTTTTTTAAAATATATTTTATTGGTTTTTTACAGAGAGGAAGGGAGAGAGATAGAGAGTTAGAAACATCGATGAGAGAGAAACATCGATCAGCTGCCTCCTGCACACTCCCCACTGGGGATGTGCCCGCAACCCAGGTACATGCCCTTGACCAGAATTGAACCCGGGACCCCTGAGTCCCCAGGCCGACACTCTATCCACTGAGCCAAACCGGTTTCGGCTAGAACTTCTTCTTGGCTAACATTTTTCTTTATCCATCATCATTTGCCACTTCTCTAAGGAACTCATGATCAAATCTACCTGTGTCCTGTGAGCAAGGACAGTTTTGATTACACGGAAAAGATTTTGGCAGTATTCTAATATGTTGGAATTTCATCCTTTTAAGAGTTGTCCACCTGACATTTTTCTTCCCTTCTCTATTTCTTTTTTCTTTCCTGTCATGGTCTAGAATTTTGATTTAGGTGGTTTCATTTTATCCCAAATTCACTGCATGGGGGAGGTATCTTTAAAATATGCTCAAATTGCCAAACCGGTTGGGCTCAGTGGATAGAGCGTCGGCCTGCGGACTGAAGGGTCCCAGGTTCGATTCCGGTCAAGGGCACGTACCTCGGTTGCAGGCACATCCCCATTGGGGGGTGTGCAGGAGGTGGCTGGTCAATGTTTCTCTCTCATCGATGTTTCTAACTCTCTATCCCTCTCCCTTCCTCTCTGTAAAAAATCAATGAAATATATTTAAAATATGCTCAAATGCACAAAAAATATAGCTTTGTAAAGGAAACCAACTACACTTCGAAAAAGTTTTGCTTAATGAAAACACTGTTGTCGACCAGGAAGAAAGATCATTTGGAGGGAGTAACCCAGTAAATTGCCTCAGATGCTGTATTTGTGATGTCACTTATCCATCACAAACCACAGGGTTTTTATTCTTAACATGATCATGTAGCAGATCGTAGAGATTAGGGGTTTTGTTTTTTAAAAAGGCTGAATGAATTATGTCTCTGGCAGTGTATCCTAAATGAATTTTCTCACTGATGGTTTCTCACTGGAAACTTGAATTGTTATATCGAGTGGCCATTGTCATTTCAGTAACCCTTTGGAAATATTTTGAAGTGACATTAAAAAATCTGACCTGACTGAGAATAATTGGAGTATATAGTAGGCAGTTGGTGTTTTTTTACTTGAAAATAATGCCAGTTCCTTACAGTGCTCACCTGTAGCTTTGGGCCAGTGCCATGCTATGTCCTAAGTGTATGTACAAAGTCACTCAAAAGAATGGAGTTTGTGGTTGAGCTTTGGAATATTTCTGGTAGAAGGTTTAAGTTTGGAATGACTTGACAGAGTTCATTCTAAAAATAGGATGAAGTCCTTGCTGTCTGGCATGGTTGAGACCTGATCTTTGCACTACAGAGTAACATAGTCCTTGGAGTCAGGAATTTTAATATAAAGGAAGTTCTGTTGTCTTTATTTTTTGTAACATAAACCCTTCCCCTAGTGATTCTCAATCAGGTATGATTTTTGCCCCTCAGGAAACATTTGGAAATGTGTGTGTGTGTGTGTGTGTGTGTGTGTGTTGGGGTGGGGGTGGGGGTGTAGTTGCAACTGGAATCTAGTGTATAGAGACCAAGGACGCTGGTAAAAATGCTACAAGGCACAGGGGAGCCTCCCACAGTAAGGAATTACCTGGTACAATCCGTAGTGCCAAGGTTGTGAAACCCTGCCTTACCCTAAAGCCCAATTGTCTTCTTGGTATGTGCTACCAATTATTATAGTTCCTTAACTTTTGTATTGTTTTCAGTATTACAGATGTCCCCCACAACTCACCCTGCTTTTACTCACCTTCACCCAGTCTCCTTCCCCCTTCCTCTGACCATCGCCACACTGTTGTCTGTGTCCTTGGGCTATGCATGTATGTTCTTTGACTAATCTCTTCATATGTGTTCTTTGGCTAACCTTGTCAGTCTGTTCCATGTGCCTCTGGTTCTGTTTTGTCCATCATACAGATTCCACATATAAGTGAGATCAATCTTTGAATTATCAACCCATAAAAACATCACTAATGGAAACATTATCACCACTTACTCTATCAATAGATTCTAAATACAGTCTCTTAGGCCATTAAAGGTAAAAATAAATAGTGGGCATGTAAGGCCATAGCACTTTATCATACTTCCCCTTTTGCTTTGTAGTAAGCAGGGCAGACAGTATTAATAGCTGGACTAAAAGAGACTCAGGCAGTGGTTCTCAACCTGTGGGTCGAAAAACAGTGAAAATACATCCTGCATATCAGATATTTACATTACGATTCATAACAGTAGCAAAATTACAGTTATGAAGTAGCAGCGAAAATAATTTTATGGTTGGGGTCACCACAACATGAGGAACTGTATTAAAGGGTCGCGGCATTAGGAAGGTTGAGAACCACTGGAAGGGGACCTCTTGTAGTTGATCCCTGACTACTCTACAAGAGACATGATTCACATATCACTGATATTCTCTGTGGTGTATTTATTACGACTTTGAGTAACAGTAGTTTTCATGATACTTTTTCTTGAAAAATAATCGAGTTATAAATCTCATTAATTGCTTTCAGCATCTCATAGTCTATGAGTCTCTAAAAATAACTGATTTGGGTGCATTGTATGGGTTTCCCCATTAAAATCTGTGGGAAAGAACTTTTTTTTTTTGTCTCAGAAGTCAATATGAACCCTTTGTCAAATCCTGAATTACTGCCCAGGTTTAAGGGGTCTAAAAATTCTCACCGATGCAATAATCCTTTTTCCTGTGTCATCCTATAATTATTAATAGTTATTTCAATAGTTTTTATAATATTTGTCTCTTTTGATTTCTGCATAGTTGGGACTGATTTATAAAGTTTCTGTGTTCTTTAGAAACTCAGCATGGAGCAGAACTGAAACCTTCTCTTTTTCTTTTCATTTTCTTTTTCCTCATTCTTTCTCTCTTTCTCCACTTTATGATAGTCTTTAGCTCCTCAGCAGAAATAGTTCTTCTAAGTTTGGTGTTTGTGGCTTATTCAGAGTTTCAGATTAGCTCTGCTATGGAATGGCCCCACTCTGCTATTCTCTGGAAGAAATTTCAAGGGACTACTTGGGGTATTCTGTGAGTAGCAAGTAGAAATGAGTTTAACAGGTAGCATAAGGAATTTTTTAGTCATGCAAAGAGGTTCATAAAACTTAAAAGTTTGAAAGACATTCTTGGGAACTTGGAAAAGTTTAAGGGCAGTATGTCAACTTTTACACCGAAGTTGACCTTTCTTTGGACTATTTGAGTGTGCAGAAGTACTATATCCAAAAGCATGGATGTGGCAGACTTGGCTCTGAAACAAAGTTTCATTTTTCAGACTTTTTAGTTACCTCTCTAATACTAGCATTTCAATCCACTATTTATCAACAGTAGCCAGTTGTTCATTGCCTACATAGGGTAATTATGTGTTCTGCACTCAGTAGCAAGTTGTGGGATGCAAAGGTATAAACTGTATTCTCTCCCTTTAAAGAGTTTACAGTACAGTATAGATGGAAATGCGTGTGAGAGAGATCACAATGAAAGGCAGCATATCATTATTAAATGGCCCAGTGAAGATGTCGTCAGTTCATTAGGGATTCAGAGAGGAGAAGTCTTGGAAGAGTGGGAAGCAGCAAGGAATCATCGAGGCGGAGGTAGAACCAAGATGGGCCTCTCAAAATAAAAGAAAATACCAAGACACCAGGGTTTCACTCCTTGTGAATAAATGGCCTGGGCTTGAAGCACCTCTGACTTTGAGCATCATCTCCAATCTCAATTTTATATAGAACATTAACAGACTCTCCAATAATCACATAATAAAGATCCATAGCCCATTAATATATCACATATAAGGAAAATTTATATTTTAGCTTAAATGTCTTCCTTTTCATGTTTATAACTCATCAGATGCCCATGAGAACACCTTTTTGAGCTACTTACCATCTTGAGCAGGAACATAGCTCAATATTTTTCTGTAAATATTACTGTGACCCTCCTAATGACCTGCTCACTCCCAGACAGATAGCTGGGTGGAACCTAATTTGCCAACCTTCCAGGTACTGTAACATGCCCCAAGAAAAGCAGCTGATTTGGACAACTGGTGCAATAATGTAACTCAAAGTCAAGCCTTAACCCAAATGATTCTGTAAAGGTGATCTTTCACAGTCAACAAGATGAAGATCACTAATGGAGAGGACATATGAAGTAAGAAGTCAAATAGTTATTCTCAGTTCACTTGTTCTCATTTAATTCAGTACAGTCATTGAGTTAAGGCTTTACATATTGATGCTTCAGAGAGATAGCTAATCATTAGCACTTTTTAAATGTTTTATTTACCATTTGTTCTTGCTGGAGTTCAGAAAGGTGACCAAATTTGGCAGGAAAAGACCTGAGATGGTTTACTCTTTGCCATTTAGTGTTCAGAAGGTCAGGATGAAGTGTAATGCAAACCCTGTAGGTCACCATGTTGTTTTACTCAGTGTATCATAGAGTCTTTCTTACCTGATCAATAGGCTGCACAAAGAAATAATAATAGCAGTGCTTTTTTATGCTGTTAAAGTCACAGAGCTGCTTTTTAAAAAAAAAAAAATGTTTTTATTGATTTCTGAGAGAGGAGAGGAGAGGGACAGAGAGCTAGAAACATCAATGATGAGAGAATCATCGATTGGCTTCCTCTTGCATGCCCCCTACTGGGGATTGAGCCCACAATCTAGGAATTGAACTATGACGTCTTGGTTCATGGACCGAGGCTCAACCATTGAGCCACACCAGCCGGGCCACAGATAGGCTTTTAAGAAGTAATTTTTAGATTTAGAGATTGTAATCATTTTTAGTGTCCTACATTGCCATCATATTCCCCTAGATTTGATGCAAATCCAAACTGTGTCTTTGTGTTTTAATATTTGAAAAATGAAAGTTGTCAGAACTAAGCAAGATGTATTCTTCAATATTTTGAAATTTTAAGGGTTTTCTCCATTGCAGAAGGAAGTATTATAAAACTAACCCATTAAATATTTTATGATTGAAAATTGCCTCCTTTTTCTGCTTCTTGCTACAGAGCTACCCATCACACTCCTCAGCAGACATCAATTCCAGTCTTCCTCCAATGTCCACTTTCCACCGTAGTGGTACCAACCATTACAGCACCTCTTCCTGTACGCCTCCTGCCAACGGGACAGACAGTATAATGGGTGAGTTTTGGAAATGCCAGTTCTGGTACCAACACTCAATGTCAGGATTATAATGAAAGATCTCTACCCTCCCCCCCCCCATAATTGAACAGCAATCAGAGGATGAATGTTTATCACATAACTGAACAAACAAATGAACCAAACAGAAATAGTCATTGGCTTGACCATAATCACATTTTTTTCCACAAGAAACTGAAATTTGGCTACTTTGCCTATTGTAATTAGTTTGAACAGGGTTTAAATGTACCAAACCGCCTTGCTTCTCATACTCCCAAATAGCAAGCAAAGTGAACTTTTATAAGACAAACCATTGAAGACTAATGAGATAAAGACCACGATATCTCTTAATAGTAGTTGTTGACCGCTTCCCAGATTCAGTCACTGTGTTGTGCTCTTAGCCATGACACGCCACAGTCTTCTGCAGACGGGTTCATGTGAAACTGACAGGCAGCTAGTAATAACTACATGAGCTTCACCTTCAGAAGAATGCCGCATGGTGAAGTCCTTCAGAGGGAAGAAGTGTCACTCACTCACAGGAGAGGAGACGGCTGGGCATCAGTGGGACAGAAGTTATCTGCTACTTTTTCTCAAGTTGAGAGAAAAATAAGTTAAGGCAGAAAGTTGCTGGCAGATTAACGGAGCCATCCTCCTCCTCTCATTTTCCATGCTGTCCACTGTGGTCTTCTCCCACAGACAGATGGCTCCCCATCACACTCTCACCTTGAGGGAGGGAAGAGCTGGCAGGATGTCTAGCTGCCCAGGGAAGAAAGAGTTCAGGTTGGGGAGGAGGAGAGCACCCGCTTCTGAATTGGCCTTTGTCAACTGTCTTTGTCACCCAGCACTACAGTCTGATGCTCCAGGGTCCTGTTAAGCCTCAGGCTTCACTGATTGCCACTGCGCTGGTTCTGGCTCACACCCATACCTTGCTGGGGCTTAGGGTTACTTCCAGGGAGTCACTGTTGAGAACACTCGCTGTGTGTTTTAGAGGAGAATGTGTGACAGTGATCCTGCTGCTCGTCCTCTTAGCTATTTGTAGTTTTTCATTTTCCTTAGTCTGTAGAACTTTGGGAACTAGTATGAATCACTTATGTGGGAGTCTTTTATAAAAAAGAGATGTATTTTGAAGTGTTGCAAATATAATCCTGCCTAAATAATACACTCTCTGTTTATTCAATAATATATTTCACACTTGAGATGAGCCATCTAGCAGCCCTTCACTATCATGTCTCATTGAGAAGCAAATTTTGGAATTTCCATTTTTGTAACTTTTCATAACAAAGTTTCTACAAATATGTTGCATGAGTTTGACCTTGGGGGGCTCTGGACTACGGTCATATGGGGACATTTTGTAGCTATCAATGCAGTTTTGGCAGATTTGAAAAACAAGAAGAAAGAAGTGCAGAACTGAAAGAGTGAGAGAAGCATATTTCACTTCAGTGTGGTTTGGCACATGGAAAGCCCCTTTCTGCAGTCATGAGGTCTAGTTATAAAGCAGGCTGACCGGTCACTCATCCTCTTACATGGCAGATTTCCTGTCTACTTGTGATTTGAGTAATTTTCTTTTTTAGGAAGGTATAAAGGTGGAGCAAACGCTTGAGCTGAGGAGAACATACTTAAGCACTGTTTGAAAAAAAAAAGTTATGTTAATTAATTTGCAAAACAGTCTTCCTGGGAAAGAGGCACTAGACTTGGGAAGGAAGATATTGCGAGAGCGTAATCTTTGCCCCTGGGCTGTGGTTAGCAAAGCCATGCATCTGGGTGGGAATGGGATTTGCTTTAGTTAAGCTGGTTGGCTCATCATTAACTCATAGATGAATAGGAATGTCTCCTCTCCTTCATTTGGCCTGAGCAGGATGGAGCTCTAGGCGAAAGATGGACTTAACTTGTTTAAGTGGAAGGAGGGTCTAGGTAATAATTAGGAAGCTATAATTTTAAAAGGGAAAAGTATGAGATTTTTGGAACCTGAAAAAGGAACTTTTTTAGGCAAAACATTATTACATAAATTAATCCATAACCATGGATGTACTTGTCAAAATCTGCTAGTAGAATGTGAAAAAGCTTTATAATCTTTTCAGGAAATAAGTAGACATGGTAATTCAGCATTTTGGAAGAACTTGCATAAATTCAGTTATGAATTTAGGATTACTGTAAGAGAGAAGACTCATGTTCTCCCTGAAAACATGTCTTCCAATTCCTCCAGTTAAAATGCAGAGGAAAACTTGGGTATGATAATAGGCTTCATGGTTGCATAGTGTCTGCGTGACTCAAGTTTCTTCGCACTTTAATTCTCTTAGGTTTTGGCTTGATTTTCAGAGTGTGGTAGAAGTCAGGGACGGCAGCATGTCTGTATAACAAGAGAAGATTTCTCTTCAGTTACTAATGCTTCCCTAACAAACAGTATGGGTTAATAGGATACATCTGTAGACTTTTGAAAATACTTGGCATATACTCACTCATTCTGAAATGCAGGAAATAAAGAAATATTACATTGCCTGTATCGCAAAGAACAAACAGAGCTAATTAAATAATTGGTAAATAGGGAACACATAGCTTGACACATGTTTAAGATTACACACATGATTCTGTAGAAAATGGCTGTAAGCAATACTAATGCCGTAAGAATGGGGTTCAAGCGCTAACACATGGACATCAGATTTTTCAAGTTTTCTTGGTGTAAAGTTGCAAGGCAGTGCAATCTTTTAATAAACAACATTGATGTCTCAGGAAGCTGTTTTTTCCGTTCAAAAGATGATTGGCCCATTTCTCAGTTTCATGTTATAATGCATCTTCCTGGTGGTCAACAATTGTCCTGAACTGATCATAGGACAACAGAATGCATGCGGCGTGAGATGAAAGCTCTAGAACTGTTGGAAGGCATCCTCTCTGGAGCCAGGCTCCTTTGCCTCTAGTTCTGTTCTCTGCATTTCAGAGATGGAAGATGCTCACTGGGATCTCGGATGGCTTGTGTTTGGTTTGGAGGAATGGCCCTTGTTTCTTGTGATTTTTGTTCAGTTTTTCCCCCCTTTAATTCCCAGTATCATTTTTCTGAGAAACCCTTAGGAAGGATAAATCTTACTGAGATTATATTAATGGTGAAATATTTTTGTGACACATTCATCCATGGATTTTTGAGAGAATTCTAAAGTATTTCATTTGTTACACAGAATTCACATTTTCCTCTGAAGCTTTGCCAGCAAACTCTGGAGATTATACCAGACATTTCTGAATTAGAGGGATCTAGAAGTGTATGAGTATAATGCATGGGACACAGCATGGGTCCATAGACGTTTAACTAATGGAGCACCCAGTTAAGGAGAGAAGCTAAGGCGGAGGGCTTCAGGAGTTACCAGTATCAAAGCCCTTCAAACTTTATTCTGAAACCCTCTCAATATTACCCAGCTGGGTGTATCTCAGAGAAGGAAGTGTAGTAAGTTACTAGATACCAGCTGTAGAGGATAGAAATGTGTAGAGACTAGTAGCCGTATACATTTTGTTATATACATATTTTCTTCCTACCTGCAGTATCCAATTGCCCTTCCTGGTCAAAAGCATTGAGGTGACTATACCACACACACTTCTGACACTTCTCAGTGAGGACCCCTGGGAGGTACCATTTGTATCCACTCCCTGGGTGTGACTTCTTGTTGTTTGGGCTATACACCCTCCCTTGCCCTCAGAGGGAATTGGGCATACAACCAGTATAATGCTTATAATAAGTATTATTATTTTATTGGTCTTTAACTGGCCTGCTTTCTCATATAAGGCATTTCCCATGTTTTTAACCTCAAAGCAAACAGTGTTGAAGGAACAGACTACCAAAATGGATTTAATACAACATATGCTAAAGATCACCCTGGAATATCTATCTGGTTCATGAATTAATCTGGCTAACCACTTTCACTTCTAATGACATGTTTGTATGACATGAAGCACTTGAGTATGTGGCTTTTCTAGCAGAAACATGTCAATTTCCCCTTGGGGACTTGGTTTCACAGTTATTTTATATTAGTGTAGTCATATAGATTCACTTTGTCTTTTACAAGAATCTTGAGCCTTCAAATAGAGTTGGGTGATAGACAGGCACAGAGCATAAGGGTTTATGAATTTCGCCCAGCAATGACATGGCACCATAGTTACAAAGACCACTAATGGAAAACAGTTAACTAGTTTGATTTAAGTCTTGTCCATTTCCTGCACATGGTCCTGGGGCCCAACTTTCCCCCTGAATTTCTAGAGATCCCTCGTGCTAAAAATGAGTGCATTCTAGCCCTAATTAGGGGTTTAATTATAAAATTAGATTCTGTAGGAGTGCTGGAGACACTCTTTCTTGTGTCATCTTTATAGTCAAGTTCATGACATTGTTAGGATGCTTTTAATAGTTTAATAATACGAGGCTCACTTGCACATAGTTCAGAAATAACTAAATTTCAAAGCAGTCATCTTCTTTCAGGCAAATACACTATGAATTACACTTATCGTTCCTTTTATATCTTTGTCATGTTCCCAGCCTGAGGTTATGGGTGTGTATTAAAAGGGTAACATATTTTCGCAATTCTAATTTTCAGTAGTGGATCCCCAGGCACCACTCCTCCTGGTGTTTTGATGAGGGTGTGTTCTAATGGGAATTGCCATTTCCCCAAAGCTGAGAGTGAGTCCCAGGGTGGTCCGACATGTAGCAGAACCCTCTCTCTGCTCCATATCTAGCCAGCAACAAGCACCTGTGCACACGCCCCCTGAGCAGTGCTCGGGTGGCTGGCAGTGCCGAATCCTCCTACAGAATTACACTTCCTCTTAATCACTGCTCATCTTCCACTCATATTTACTTTGCAGCCCTGCTTAACGACAGATTCTTTTTTCTCTGGAGCAAGAAAAATTGATTAGAGCTAAAATATCTTAAGAAATCAACCCAGTCTTTACCAAGTAGGGGCAGTAGTTTTCATCTTTATTTGTTATATGGGCACTTGGGTAATTGCTCATAATACGAGTTGACAAAAACTTGGGCCTAGAATCGTAATCAAGTCCTGTTACATGAAAGCCAAAAGGTGGATTTGATAAGCACCAAGTTAATTAGAAGCGCGTTTGGCTAAACATGACCCATTATTTAATATAAAAGAAATTATAAGTTTGAGAGTTAATAACGTGTTCACTGTCGGATTATTTGTGCCCTTTGGCATATCAGTCACAGAAATAAAAAGAGAGCTCTAGCAGAAGACCCCTGTCGCCTAACATGCTCAGGGACTCTTGAGAATGTGTCTTCTCCAACGTTTCCTGGAACAGAACAAAAGGCATTCCAAGTGATGGGGCAAACTGGCCCAGGAAACTGCTTTGAAATTTAAGCCCTGGATGCCTCACTCCGGCTGCTGCTGCCAGGTGGAATGGCTGCGTATTAAAAATAGTCTATTCTCATCAGTGGCCTCCATGAGTAGCCTGTTAGTTTTCGAAATCATTTTTATGACAACCTGAGGTAAGGAGTTGATTCTATTTTTTAATCTACCTCCTAGGTCCTAACATCTTCCTCTGTATAACAGGCACTTAGTACAAAGTTTAGTATGGACATGATCATAATAATTATATCTTGTTTCTTGTAAAGTGTGATTTTTTGTGTGTGTGTTACATATAATTAGCTTTTTTAATGTTCCTAAAATATTTTTGTTGATTTTCAATTCTGTTTGGTTTCATGAAAAAGTATTTTTAAACACTTATTATCTTAATTTTAAAGTTGTTCAAAGGAAGAATTAATCTTTTGAAAGCCACAATGGTAGCAAATGTTTTCTGTAATTGAAACAATATCTTGTACTACTTGGGTTTCAGTTCTTTTTTAGATAATGTAATTTTTCCATTGCGGCTTTGCACTTACATATCATGAAATTTGTTTTGTAATTAAGCAGACATCACAAGCTATTTTGACTGCTAAATCTAATTTTAGGTATACTAGTATATGATAATGTTACTTCTATGAAAATTATATATATATATGAATTTCTAGAAATATATGTCATATATATACACACACACACACACACACATTCATACATACACACACACACACGCGCGCGCGCGCGCACAAATACTATGCCCAAATACTATGGTAATACCAGCTGGAAAATATTAGTTCTCTCTATGTTTTCAAAATATTTATTATTTTCTATTTAGAATTGTCTTTATTTTTTAAAAAAACCTCCTTAATATAACAATTTCAATTTTCATGCCAGATAAAATTCTATTTATCTCTTATACTAAGTATTTTTAATACTCTTGATATCTGTGAGTTCCTTCCACTAGCTCAGCATGATGTCAGACCCCCATTTCAAAGATCGCTTCCACTTAAAATCCTTAGTACTAATAGCTGATACAGAGACGAGCCTTTTAATTACATTTGGAAATTACAGATTACAGCCTCACTTCTTCTAGGACAATGTCAGCTACTTTTTAATGATTCAGTTTTCATATGAGTCTGTGGAATGAAAACAAATATCTTGTCCAAAGGTGACTGTTCGTTTTACCATCTATCAGTGTTCTTTCAGGGTTAGTAATAACACATGAATATGGGGGTGGGTTTTGTTAATCAAATAAAACACACATCAAAAGACCACTAACTGACATACCCAGCATGTGAATATGTGAAAATAGCCAGCATAATTCAACTGTGCTAAGCAGAGGCCAAGAGAGTGAAATTGTAACCTGGAGAATGGGGAGAAGCTGACCCCTGGGGTCTGAGCTCTATTCCACTTCACACACTGGACGTGGAGACACATTGCCAGAAAGCTGCTTTCTTGGGTCAAGGATAGGGCTGTGAATTTTTAAAAAATTATTTGTGTAATGAAGTTTTGCTTGGATTAATCGGTTTGCTTATTTCACCAAGTATTGAAAAATATCTTCCGCTGGAGTTTAATAGGCTTTATTTAAATCTTACATCACTTTGCTTATGTCGAGGCCCTGATGACTGCAGCATAGCACACGTAGGCGTTGTGCTGAGGCTAAAGACCTCCGAGGAACACTGGCTGTCCCATTGTGTAAAGGCAAATTACCTTCAAAGACACTTGCTGAATAGAGCTGGCTTTGGATTATACACTAGCACCTCTGTCTTTTTATTAATAGTACTCTTTGTTCATCTATTTTGTAGATAAAAATACCAGTGTTTAAGATGGAGCGATAGCTTCACAATTATGTAGACTGATTTTATCTCCAGAATCTGAGACCATGCTGACATTTAGTAGCACAGCAGTTCAATTTTTTTAAAATTTCACTTAAATGTGTGGAGAATACATGTTATTTCAAATATTAAAAATATTTTCTCTCCTAGACCTGTTATAGATTTTTTTGTTTGATTTTGTTTACTGTGGAACTCTGAGAGGAGTACCTCTTTTTATTTCAAAGGAGGTGTAAATTATGCATGAGGAGAATTCAGTTGACTATCTAAAATGTAAAGAAAAGCCAAACTTTGAGGACTTCAGACACCTGAAAGTACTGTCACTTTCTTAGCAATGAACTAGCATTCACCACTACACACTCCTAGGTAACAAGCCTGAAGGTAATAGCAACTAAAAGACTGTATCTTTAAACCAAGGTGTCAGGTTTATATTTTATCTGTAGAAAATGTAACATGAATATATTTGACATCTACCTCAGCAAACAAATTAATGCTAATTAAAAATTAATGTGTCATAATTAGCATTAAAAATGCAATTAAATTGTAAGTAAATGGACCAGGAATAGAAAATGGTTAGACGTCTCACTGCCTGGTTTTTCATATTCTGCCTTTTGTTTTTGCAGCAAATAGAGGAAGCGGAGCAGCAGGCAGCTCCCAGACTGGAGATGCTCTGGGGAAAGCACTTGCTTCGGTGAGGCAATATTGACTTTGGCCTTCGTACGTAGCATTGTGGAGGCCTGAACTTTAATCAGACGTGGACATGTGGAATTGTATACAATGAATGGCAAAGAGCTTTGATTTTGGAAATGCTGGCTTTTTTCCCCTTGCATAATGATCACTGGAAAATCTGAAGAGAGACCTCCGAAGCTTCCATGCCTGGCTGGTCTCTTCCATCTTGTCTCCTCAGGGCGCTAAGTGGTACTCAGTTACAGGTTCTCGGATATTCTTGGAGCCCTTAGGTGTATAGATTTTCTATCTGGATTTCTTATTTTTCTCTAAAGTCATATGGCCCCTCATTGACCATCTAAGACTGACTTTGTGAGGGGCAATTCTAAAATACTTTAGAAAAGGCATTTAAAAAGACCCTCAGTGAGGACTAGGGGGAACTGTCACGCATTTGGCACCTGGGGACTCAGCTTCTCTGCCTTACCTGCCCACGGCCAAGAGGCTGCACTGGGAGGTGCCCTGCACCTTCGCTAGCGACAATGGCACACCTGGTGGTGTCCTCAAAAGCTAAGCATGGGCATCTGCAAATGTAAGTGGAGATTTGTTGCTTTAACATTTTATCTCTTCAGTTGGTTTTTCCGTACCATCAGGAGCATAAAATGTTTGATTTCTCAACATTTTTACCAAGTAAAAGTTTTTATTTAATCTAGGCATTCTCATATCTTGGAATCAAATGCTTTAATCATGGTGAAGAGGGAGTTGGACAACGATCTTAGGGTGACTTGGTCTGGCCTGTTTTGTGGAGTGGGGGTGGGCTCTGTGTATCTCTGTGGCTTGCCCACAGCCAAGCAGCCACGGGAGAAGTGGGAGGAAAAGGACTGAAAAGTAGTTTGCTGACCTCCAGTCCAGGTCTTTTCCGACGATCTTATATGACCTCAGTAATTCTGATTTTGCAAGATTAAAGTGGGTACGTGTTGTTACTGCAGTTGATCACTAAATGTATTCTGTAAGTTGTAACTTTTAAATGAATTGCATGGATACTTTGCAGTTGACAAAATTGTTGATTGTTTGTTCCTAATAATGAGGATTTGTTTTCTTGTCTCCCCATTGTTTTAAGATCTATTCTCCAGATCACACTAACAACAGCTTTTCATCAAACCCTTCAACTCCTGTCGGCTCTCCGCCTTCTCTCTCAGGTACTGTCCTTGCTCCCATGCCTCACAGGGC
Organism: Myotis daubentonii; assembly: GCF_963259705.1. Classification (NCBI taxonomy): domain Eukaryota; kingdom Metazoa; phylum Chordata; class Mammalia; order Chiroptera; family Vespertilionidae; genus Myotis; species Myotis daubentonii. The sequence continues at coordinate 40,527,521 of NC_081847.1, read as the reverse complement.
CAGCTGCTGAGAGTGACTGCCCCCTGGACTTCCCGCACTCAGAGGAAGCTCCGTCCCTCCACAGGCTCAAAACACCGTTTCCAAACAGGCAGAAAGGAGTGGGAGAGACAGACAGCCATGTGAAGGCACAGTCACTTACACCCAAACTTGTCTTAAAAATTAGATGTTTTTTAAAAATATACCGACATATGGGAAACTTATTTCTGAAATTTTTCCTAGCTCTCTAGAAGATACTCCACAGAATAACATGTTCTAATAAAACATCTCAAACGAGACCAGGTAGTACATATAGCCTTGACTATGATTGTACAGTCATCAAATATAGATTATTCAAGAGGATCTCTTCCGACAGAAATTTTAGACTTTCCAAATTCCCTCTTTGAAGTCCATGTAATTGGGATGTTTGAGGAAACTATAATCTTGTAAATAAATTGTGAAGTGTGTGGAGTAAAAGGGGATGTTTGCCTTTAAAAATAACAAATTACATGAACTATGGCTTCAAGTAGTAAAATCTAAGTTCTTACATTATGTTAGTAAAGCAGAGGTCCATTTAAAAGGCTCATTGCCCTTCCAGTATAAATGCTTCCAGAAGGCCCTGTCTGCTGCCTGTCTCCGCACTCTGGAAAGAGGGCAGGTGGCTTCTAACACAAAACTAGGTCACATCTGTACCTCATTGAAACCTGACCTTCCTGTAATTTATAGCGAGTCACTTGCCGAAATGCTGCCTCCTCCGTCCCTGTATCAGCACTCACAGGGCCCACCACAAGCTGGCTCCCTGGTTCAGATCACCACCAAGCTTCCGGAGGCGATGGCCTTGGCTTAGGTGGGGCTTGATATCAGCCTTCCCAAGCCTCCATTGACATGGGGGGGGGGGCACAGAACAGAGAGGGGTAGCTGGACATTTAAGTCCAAATGCCCAGAGACGGTTGAAACTGGCAAGAAACAGAGGTGACATCAAGGGGACACGGCAACAGCAGCGAAGCCTTCCCCGTGTTGGAAAAGGCCAGGGAAGCTCAGCAGTGTGCAGTGCTCACCATGGTGCTCAGCCCTGGGGAGTGACCGCCAGCCCCGCTACACAGGGCAGCATCCCCTGAGACCTGCGAGGAGGGGTCTGAGCAGGGACACAACCCCATGTGAGCAAAACAGCTCTAATTCTGTCTATTTTATAATTGGGGGGGGGGGATTCTACAGTCTAATAAAGCTTGAGAACCACTATTTTCGTCTAATGCTTAAGGTTAAGTCTGTAGCAGTCCCGGAGAGCAAAGATCCGGGTGCATGCAGTTCTGCCTCTCCACTCCTAGGTTAATGGGGGGCCGAAAGTTGTGGTGCACAAATCATGCCAGAAAACGCCCTAAATACTCTAAACCTGAGCAGGGTGCTCTCAGAGAAAGACCAGACCAGAAAGGCCATTGCGGGGCCCTGGTAACCCATCCTGGAAGACCACCTGGCAGCAGGGAAGGGCTTCATGAGGATGTAGACCTGGGGACAGGCCGCTGTTTCCACACTGATAGCTCTGTCCAGATTCTGTCCCTGAAAGTAATTGGACAAAGTATTCTGTTTTCATTTAGCATCAGAATACACACACATGCACACCCAGAAATGACAGGAAAATGAATATTTAAAGGGCTAACTGTCGGGCGTGAGATTCAGTGAAATCGTAGATTTTATTTTCCTTACTTGAATTATTTATCTTCTATTCTGAGTGCATATTATTTTAAATTTAAAAGTAGGACGTTAGACATGTAATATTTATTATAGCAGGCATCTTTCTTTACCTGCAGGTTTAGCGAGTCATAAAAAAATTATTTTCTTCAGAAGAAACTACTTATTACTGTTGTTATGTTGAGTTTTTAAATTTCTGGTTCTGTGGATCCCTGCCAACTAATCTTATTTCCTTAAAAAGTTTCTGAAGGCTTATTCCTTCTCAAGGATCATTTTAAAACCAAGTCGCAAAGCTGTTTTTCATTGGTGAGAGAATTTTGGTTTAACAAACTGGCCTTGCATGGAGGCATAACAAAGGCCCGCCCCAGTACCCTTCCCACTTTGCATTCTTAAAAGGACCTTGACTATGTAGTAATAGTTTTCTTCAAAGGAACACTTCTCTAGCTAAAATTCCTCCTTTTAGGAAGCTTGAGAGAATTCTGAGTCTATGTAAAGTCTCCATGTTTTACATTTAAGATGTTTTCCTTGCCCTAGAATTTTTGGATGGGAGGTTCACCTTAGGGTCCATGTGGAAACCAACATCGCTGTTTCTAAGAGAACTGTTGAAAGTGTTGGTGAGATTGTTTTTAAGACGATGTTGATTGCATTGTAATTCCTTTGTTCATATCAGCAGGCACAGCTGTTTGGTCTAGAAATGGAGGGCAGGCCTCATCATCTCCTAACTATGAAGGACCCTTGCACTCCTTGGTAAGTCATCTGCTCATCTCTGCTCCAGCCACTTCCAGAGCATGTTTCTCTTGTTGCCTCTAGTTCACTCCAAGATTAGACTGTGTTTGTTCCTGTTTGTAGATTGTAACCCAGATACTGCTGCAGTGTAAGCCCAGGGCTCTAAAGATCTAGGACCAGATAGAAGATTAAAAATCCTGGAAGGATAGTGGCCCCTTCTCATCTGGGGAAAGATCCCGGCGTGTGATTAAATTATTTCCCTGAGATGAGCTGCTGAAGTCCCTGCTAAAGCTGTGTACTGCAACACTTAAAGAGCCTATATTCTCTGCTCTGCTTCCCAGAATAACACGTTTATAGGCATTTTCCTCTTGACCTTGGAATCAGAAGCTACTCCTACTTCCTTGTTCACTTTGGTTCTCATAGACACCTAGTGACATCAGTACATCTCTGCTCTTCCAGGAGGGAAAGGCTGGGAATTTGCATGGGGTTAATTAATATTCTAAGGTGATGATACAGTGTCTGCCTCTCTAGGCTTTCTCAAGTCTCAGCGATGGGCCTGGAAATATGCATGAAACCACCACTCAGTGCAGTATCCGGGCTGTGCATGAACCGAATGGGGAGGGGTAGCAGGAAGGAGCTCTTCAGTCTTTCCACGTTGTTTCCCTTCGTTGAGGTGGAACATGGAAAAAGGCATACATGTCTCTAATGTTGTCTTGTCAGTGGTTCAGGGTTTCCTTCTCTTCTGGCTTACTATTTAAATTAAGGAAAATCTAAAATTAAAAATACAACAGTATATTTCCCCCTTGTTCTCTCCCTGCTGAGGTGTGTGAATCACCCAGCTCTGCATTTTAGCCGGTAAAGGCAACCACAGAGCGAGGCGGCATATGCACTACCTACCCAGCCCCACTAATCTGCCGCCAGTGTTTACCTCCATCAGTTATTCTCTGGGACCCATCTATCAAAACTGGGCTTTGTCCAACTATAAAACTGTAAAGACTGGGTTTAAAGTTGTGAACTACAGCTTTAGTTCCTTTAAATTCTCAACACTCAAGAGGGGATTCACACAAGAAACTGCTCTCTCCTCCAGGAAGCTGTGAGCCAGAAAGGATGGTAGGCACATGTATTCTTCCTTTCCATGCTTACATTTACACTTGGAAGTGTACATATGCATGCATTCCTATTTTTAAAATTAAGAAGCGTAGACTCAAAGAAGTTAACAACTTTTCCAAGGTCATACTAGTAGCCACGCTAGGAGTTTAGGGGAGGCCCTGTAACACCAGGGCCACCAAACCAGAATGCTCTGCACCATAGACTACATGTATTAGACCCACATTCTTCCTGTCAGTGTAGAATAATTAGAAATTGTTCTTCTCATACAGTAAAGCGGGTACATCTGTTTGCACAGCCCACTGAAAATCAGAGCGGATTGAAGCATGTTGTAGTACAAAAGGACATTAGATTTGAAGTCAAAAGACTTAGATTTGAATCCTGGCGTTATCATTTCCTGGTACTGTGACACTGGTTAATTAATTCATTTAATTTCTTTGAGCCTCATCCGCATGTCTTTGTGGAAGGGGTAATACTGTCTTCCCTGCTTGCCTCACTCATGTAGTATGAGGGCCCAGTGGGATGTTAGATGTTAAAGTATACACTGGAGAGTCCTATGCAGATGTTTATTTCATATCATAATTTATCACACTGGAAAAAAATGAATACACAACTACATGCCCATATTCTTCCCCAAAAACCACAGTACAGACCTTATCTAGTTGCAGACAAGTTGGATCCTAATGGCTGGGATAAGAAAAAAAGTTCAGTTGGTTTTTAATAATATACCTGTGTAAGGGAGTGAATCTATACTATAGTTAGGACTTTGAAATCATTTAGAAGCTCTGGTAAACATTAATTCAGTTCTTTGTGATTCTTCAGTAGTGAAATCTCGTACCATGTTGGTTGACAGAATTTTTGTAATGTTTTCTGTGATTACTTTGAGTCCCCACTTTCTTCTGTACACACACACGCACATACGCACGCACACACGCACATACAGTGGTGAAAATAGATAGAAAGCAAGAAATACAGGTGAAAATCAATAGTACTCAAGAAATTACTGTCTGTATGTATTTACCCATCCCTGACTTGATAGTTAGCACTGTATCATATGTCACAGAGGAAATCAAGGAATATACCTCCAGGAGGGTAATTTAATTGGGGAACTATAAATAGGTCACCTTTTCATGGCTAATTTTTAAAAATCTTTTCACCAGTGCCTGTCAGAATGTTTCTTAAATTCAATAAATGTTTTTCTTTTCTAAAGTAAATCTAAATTCTCTTTCAAGCTAATGCAATATAGTACAGCATATGTACATTCAAATGTCCTGGAAGAATTACTGAATTTACTTTGTTCATGAAAAATAACACTGATTATAACATTAACGTTTGTCACCTGTTGTCTAGGAAGGATGCTATTATTATTATTATTATTATTATTATTATTATTTTAAGGAAATAAACTTTATTGGAAACATTTAGAAACTCAAAGTGTGGTGTGTGTGAACTCATTTTACTTATGGAACACATGCATGCATTTCAAACTAAATCAAATTTCACATCCTTTATTCACCAACAGCAAAGCCGGATTGAAGATCGTTTAGAAAGACTGGATGATGCCATTCATGTTCTCCGAAATCATGCAGTGGGCCCGTCCACTGCTATGCCTGGCAGTCACGGGGACATGCATGGGATCATTGGACCTTCTCATAATGGAGCAATGGGTGGTCTGGGCTCAGGGTATGGAACCGGTCTTCTTTCAGCCAACAGACATTCACTCATGGTAAGTGATTAACTTTGTAGACTGTAGTTATCGTACAAAATTAGATTTTTGATTATAAACACTATTGCTGCTGTTTTTCCCTTTTTAAAAATAGCTTTGTTGAGACATATTCACTTAATATGCAATTAACCCATTTAAGGTTTATATTTCACTGTGTTTTAGTATATTCACGGGGTTATGTAACCATTGCCACAGTCTAATTTTAGAACACAGCAAAATGAAAAGAAATTCCCATTGCCATTAGCGGTCAGTCACTCTCCATTCTCCCCTCAACCCCTCCAGCCCTTGGCAATCCTGATATACTTTTTCTGTCAGTAGATTTGCCTAATCTAGGTTTTTCCTATGAATGGAATCATACAACATGTGGTATCTTTTCTGACAGGCTTCTTCAGCTTAGCACAGTGTTTTCCAGGTTTATGCATGCTTTATCATACATCAGAGTGTCATCCACTTGTGTTGACAAGCAATATTTCATTGTGTGCATTGTATTTATCTTCATCGGGTGATGTATATTTGAATTATTTCCATTCTGGCTGTTATGAATAACGCTCCTATGAACATCCATGTACAGGCTTTAGTGTGGGCACGTCCGTCTTCATTTCACTTAAGTACATACCCAGGAGAGCATTGCCGGGTCATCACTGATATTTTAAATTCTTCACCGTGGTGGCTTTGGCTAAAGGACCCAACCATCTTATGTTCATGTTACATTGCTGGCATTTCAGATATGAATAGGTTGAATTTTTTTTATTAAAGAAACGAATCAGTGCCTTTGAATTCTGAGTATAGGAGGTAGAAATATATGATGTGTTTGTCTGTCTAAATATCTGGTGTGGGACTGTGTCATTAAAGTGCACAGTAGTTTTGCCACTGCCTATCCATAAGTCTATTTGAATGCAGCTTAAGCAGATTTGTCCACATTACAGTTGGGATTTCAATGCTGCCCACTGCTTTTGGTAAGGATTTGGGAGTGCATCCCTTTTTGGGGTGATTATGAAGATCCAGAGAATCTTCCAAACAAAATATTAAGTGATAATTAGTGAGGTCCGAATGGGCGGAAAATTTAATGTTACTAGTGCTTCTGTGTAAGTCCACTCCTTACAAACTCCTACCTGAGCAGTAAACACTTTTTTGTCCTGTTTTGTACCTTATAGGCTCTTAAAAAGTTGCTTTCCTGTTATCCCATAAAGTGTCCCTGGTTTAAAGATGATTCCGAAAGGAGAATGCAAAATAAGTACAGGTCATTCCGAGGCTCCTTGCTCAGTCCTGTTCTTCTGTGTCCTTTCGACTTCTCTTAGTAAAAGACCGAGAGGACCATCCTGAGAGTGTGTTATGGAAACCTGCAACCAATTTGAAACCAAAAATACCGGTTTATAAATAGAAGCAATGAACTCACTTCTAAGACGTGGAAAGATATTTTTGAATGCCAAAGCTAAATCATTTTTTTCTTTTTCGCTTTTCCTTGACCTCTACCCCAAAAATTCATCATTGAGTAGAAATTGTTTGTCTATTCATGGCAGTTGCTAAGAGTTAACAAAAGGAAAATCTAGATTTTAATTTAGCTTGGCCTCAGGTAATGTGTTAAATACACTTGGGATGCATATAATATGAGATTTCAGTTTGTACAGCTCTTTTTTTAAAAACTACAATGTTTAAACAATACTGCTTTTAATTAAGAAATCTGGCTTTATTAAAAGCCAGATCTGTGACTTATAACCATTTCTGTATATCTGCTCTCAATCAAGAGAAAAATAGTTTAATTTCTGTAGCTGTGTTCGCTTTGCATATGTTAAACGGATGCCACATGCACCCAGGGCATTGCTTCAGAGCTGTTTTCCCCCACAAATATGTAAAGTTTGCTCTTAAATACCAGATGTAGGTTAAGTGGTTCTTTAAAATAATAAACTATACATAGATGCTGTTTGGAACTGTGTGACCTTTGAGTTGCCTCCTCTTTGAGGCTGACTCAGAGGTGGGATCGGAAGAGATTAGAATCATCTTTGGAGATGGGAAGCGGGGTGGACCCAGGTGGAGGGGAAGGAGAGAAAAGCAGAACTAATCAGCCCGTGTTATACAGGAGTGTCTTTCACTTTGAAAAACTGTGCAGAAGCCATAAAGCGGCTAGTTTTGCTGATGAGGAAAAGTTCTTGCCCGCTCCTCTGAAGACAGTTAGAATCCCATCAAGGACAACCACAGACCCCCAGACAAGAGAGCAACTCCAGAGACATGACATGGCCACAACCTGCTGTCCTTTAAACCAAGTGGGGCTGTGTGGTCTTTCTCCTCAAAAATAGTTAGTGGCCCCCAGAATCCAGGCCCTTCCACCTGAAACTCCATCACGTGTGTGGACGAGATTGGATTGTCATTTTCTTGTGCAAACTGGTATAATTTTTCAAACAAAAACCTAAGAACAAAGGAAATAGTTTTTGCATTTAGTCAGTCTGAAGTTAGCCTTTGACCATTTGATGCATTCCATAATAAAAAGGAAGTTGAAGGGGAAGAGAAAAAAAAAACCCATCCCCCTCAACAACAACAAAAAAATTCAAGGAGGATCCTGGTAATGTTTTCCACATTTGAATTTTAATACATGAAACAGGCTATAAACGCTGGCCAGCTGCAGTAAATAAAGTAGCAGTGGGAGGTATGCACCGGAAACCTCCGCAGCGGCCTGGGGGACTTTCCTTCCCAACTGCACACCTTCATTTGTTGCTCTGCAGTGGGAGCAAGTGGCAGTAACTTAACACCATCCCCGGGCAGGTTTGGTTTTGAGCAAACCTCCTTTCTGGCTCTCCTTAATAATGCCTTCTGATTAAAGAATAGACAGCTTTGAATCCTCTTGACCTCCCCACTCTTCTCGTTTCCTCTCCCTGCCTTCCGAAAATAAAAACGAAATGGCTCGATAACTTGGAAGATGATATAAGCATTTCTTTCTGCAGCAGCTTGAAATCGTGGGGAAAAGCCATGGTTCTGCATCGGCTATTATGTTATCTCATTTAATTGCTAACATATTGTACTTAGCTTTTGATTCATAAAATGTTTTCCTTGGAGTTCTGCAGTGGGTCTTCAGTGATTTACTGAGTATTAGCGTAATGAAAGGGACTTTTTCACAGCAGCATGGCTCATAACACTAGAGTGAATGGTGTAGACTCACGGGCTTTCTAGATGATATTATTTGCCCATGCTCTCTCCTGCTCAGAGACCTTTACCAGCTTTCCATTAGCTACCAGATAAAGACAGTTTTCTAGCCCAGCTTTTAAAGTCCTATTACCATTTACCAAAAGCCTTATGTTTAGTTATTTCAATAAACTTTCCCAGCAATACCAGTCTGTGCATATTCCCAGAATTTGCCCTGTACATTTTTACTATTTACTTCTCTTATTTCTGTCTGGATTGGCCGGCTCTACCTACTCCTCTGTCCATCTCAACCCACCATTCTCAAAGCTCTGGCTCAAATTCAGCCTCTTCCAGGAAGCCTTCCCTTGCTACCTCCTCCTGTGATAGTCACTTTCTTTTTACACGCATAGCACTACAGATCATACCATCAGCTAGATATTTATCTTACCCAGGTATGTGTAGCTATATATCTTTTGTAGGTATGACTTTTGCCTTAGCAACTATATTGTAAATTCCTTGAGTACTAGGTATTGCATTTTGTTTTCTTCCCAGTGAACAAATTATCACTCAAAAAGGAAGAAAGGCAACTAATATTTTCTGAGTGCTTGACAAGCTGCCAGCCTACTGCTAGGGGCATCATATACGTTATAGAAGGCAGTCTTCTCAAGAGCCCAGTGAAGAGGATGATGGAGTCCATTCTGGGTGTGAGTCAGCTGAGCCTCGGAAGATTTGAGTAGCCTAGTCACAAAGCAAGATTTAAACTCAGACATTCTGACTCCAGTTTCTATGCTCCATATTGCTACCATGAGTACACCCATCTGTAAACATGCCTTTTAATAATTAATTTCAGGTGGTAAGAGCTCATGATCTTCAAATCTTGAAAAATGTTTGTTGATGAAAGAAATTTCCAGGTGTCTCATGGCCAAGTTCCCAGAGCAACTCTCTACCCAAATGTGGAGGTGAAGAACTTTCCCTCCAATGCGGTAGCATTCTAGATTGAAATCCACATTGTCAAAACACTTATTCCCAAATCAGAATGTCCATGGAAAGTGGCAAGAGGTGTGGAACTCTCCTTACGAGGGTCCTTCAAGCAATACAGTTTAAGCTCACTTCTCTATCATACCCACTCACTTTCCTAATAGAATCCAAGCAGAAACCTCTGAATGTGGGAGGACTTGGAAGCAGCTGGATTTGTCACTAACCCTGTCAGAATCTCTTATTCAGATATAATCTCCTCTGTGCCTCCATTATCTCCATGGTTAACCTGATATTAAATCATTCGATTTTTATAAGTCATTGAAGTGACAGTTTCCAAATATAATTCCATTAATCATTCAGTGTTCGGGTTCACAGACGAAACCTGAAAGAAAGCCTTTCAGATGACCTAATCTCTCCTTCTAACTTACTAAGAACAAAACCCACATCAAAAATATCTTCATGTGACTCTGTAAGGGCTCCAAATTACTTGTCAGTAGAGTCAGTAACTATAGGATCATTTAGCTAAAAAGTTCCTATTCTGTTAATATATAATATTAATGTGGTTTCCGGATCCTTTTTGCTTAAAGTCCACTTATTCATTTCAAAACCATTTATCAGATGGTAACCAAATGCCAGGCTCTAGGCCAACAGGTGGTCTCTGCTCTCAAGGGGTTCACAGGCGAGTAGGGAAGGACACATATTTGAAAACAAAGTGCTACAGCAGTGTGGTTAGGCTCCACGAGAGAGGATGGACCCAGCTCTGTTATCTGTGGGAAGGGTCACCCTGTCCCTTGGTAGAGGAGTAGTGATCCGTAAGGATCGCGTTGCTCTAGTTGACTTGGAAGTGGAAGCGCCCTGTGAGCCCACACCTACACCTGTCCTCCACAGCATCCCCTTTGGCCCCTTCCCAGAACCCCAAGTGGGGTTTGGCACATTTCAGGAAGCTCTGACATAAACCAATATTTGCCCGGCTTCTCTCTTATCAATAACATTTTTAGTTTGACTTTGGATTGGAAAGAATTTATCAAAAGAGCATTCATTAGGTGAAGAAGCACCTTTTTATTTCATTGATATTAAACATAAGGGAACTTTTGCCATGTGGGGCCTCAGGATAAACGACTTAAATTTCATAGTTCTTCTTCTGCTTTCATAGTTCTTAAGATTTAGGACCATTATATTTTAGATGCTAAAAGTACCCAGAGGTCCTTTAGCTCATGGCCCTCATTTTGCTGCTGAAGACTAAGGCCAAGAAAGGGGAAGTGACCCAAGCATGGGTACTCACTAGTTAATGGCCAAGCTAGGATTAAAAACCAGACAAGCCAGCTATGAGACCAGCACTCTTTGTGCTAAATACCACGCTGCTGCAACAACCTTCCTCTCTAACCTAATACCATAGCAATTTCAACACTGTGGCTGGTATTACAAACCGCTCTGTTACTCGGACTTAACTCATGAAACCCAAGAAAACTCTTCAGTTGTCCCCTGGCTCCTTGCCACATATTGCTATTTAGCTTTGCCAATAATACTTGGCAATTAGAGATGGTAGTGGGCAGTGATGTGATATCTTGGGGAGCATGTGGTTGTGGGAGTAGCAGACGTCAGGAAATTCTGTTTCTACATGGAGCTCTTTAACAAAGGTATGATCCATAGGGTCTTCACCATCTTCACTCTGAGGTTTTCACAGGTTTTAATTTTCCACAAAATTCCATATATATTTTAACACACACTTCATTTCTAAGCAGTTTTTACCATAGTATCTCAGAGACTTTAGAAGTCATCTCTATCCCCATCCCCCTACAAATGCCCTGTCAAGTGGTCAGTAAGTCTCTACCAGCCTCCTTCCTTCAAGGCTGAGTAACTCCAAGTGACCACAAAGTCATTTCCAGCAAATGCTAGAAAATTCTTTCTGAGTCCAGCCCATATTTACTTCTCTGTGATGTCTGTGTTTTTCTGCTTAGAGTTACCCTAACTCAATCCAACAAATATTTAAAAACTTTTCGGTTATTTGAAGACATCTATTCAATATTTTTTCTCTAGGCTAGACATTTATATGTTCAAATATTTAACCTAAAAATAGTTTTTGACTCTGATTTTCCAGTTCCTTCTCCAGCATATGAAGGATGCTTTTATTTTTCTAGGACCTTTTAGTTGGTAGAGTCTCAACCTGAACACAGTGCTCAAGGAATTACCAGGGTGACTATGATGGACCTATCACCAAACCCATTTAGTATATTATATCTTTATTAAAGGCCGCCTAACTAGATCCTATTAGCTATCTTTGATGATTTCATCATCCTGCTCATAAATATTGAACTTGTAATCAGCTGAAATCCTTAAGTCACACATCTCTCAACTGTCCCCGTGCACTTTTTGTTGTGCCAGACAAACTTCACAGAACACCTTTGTATTTCATCCTTCAGCCTTCAGTCTGTTTCCAGCCTCGGGTCTCCTTTAGGTCCTCACGCAGTCACATATTCTGCCAGCTCTGTAGTTGGCAAATTTAAATGTGATGGGTGTCATTGATGCCCACCTCAAAGCCATGAATAAAAATGTTGACCGACCCCTAACCTGTTTGGCTCAGTGGATAGAGCGTCGGCCGGCAGACTCAACGGTCCCAGGTTCGATTGCGGTCAAGGGCATGTACCTTGGTTGCGGGCACATCCCCAGTAGGGAGTGTGCAGGAGGCAGCTGATCGATGTTTCTCTCTCATCGATGTTTCTAACGCTCTATCCATCTCTCTTCCTCTCTGTAAGAAATCAATAAAATATATTTTTTAAAAAAAATGTTGACCGGGAAGGACATAGAGCTGAAAGTCCGAGGTTCAACACTACAGACACTTGCTCTGCACTCACATCTCCCCCTGCTCTTTCAGTTTAGTATTTCCCCCCTAACTTTTCTCCCATGCAGTCCACCTTTCCTCATGTTGTTCATAGCGTTATCACAAGACACCAGGCATTCAGCATTCCCATGAATGAGGAAATGAGATTTGTTCAGAAAGACTTGTTCTTGGTAGAACCAAACTGAGTTTGAGAAGTCATTGCCTCCATCTCAGAGCACTCCGAACTCTTTTTTAAATAGCTTATTACACACTTTCACCCATGACCTTAGTCATTTAGTGTCATCTTTCTATAGGCACTGTGTTGTTTCTTTTTCTTTAATTAAGATATTTGCCTAGCACTTGTTCTACCATCTCTCCTAATCTCCACAACTACCAAATATTTCTGAGAGCAGATTAACACTTTCAATGGAAAGTTTTTAATTATATCTATGCGGTACTTTAATTTTTTAATGTAAAAAAACAGAACTGAGAAAAAAAGTGCTTAAAGAAATTCACTTTATTTTTAATTTCCCACCTTTATTGAGATATTGTTGATATCTAACATATGTAAGTTTAAGGTGTACAATGTGTTGCTTTGATACACCTACATATTGCAAAATGTTACCCCGATAAGGGTAGTTAATGCCTCCATCTCCTCAGTAATTCCTTTTTTGTGTGTTATCATGAAGTAATTCAGTTATGTCATTCATACCAAAACAGAAAATACTGGAGCAGCTTGGCACACTGTACATTAGTTCCTCAGAACTTACTAGCACTGTGACTATTCACACTCCATTAGCAACCCTTAAAACAAGTGGTTGGAACATGACGCATGTCCAGATCTCCCAGCAGTGGGTCCGAATTAAGAATATCCGTGCCCCCCCGCCCCCCGCCACACACACACACACACACACACACACACACACACACACACACACACCTGTTTTACTAAAATTCAGGCCCTGTGAACTACAAACAAGAGTCCGTTTCCCTTGGACCATCATACCCAAAGAACAGTCTTTCTCCATCTTCTAGGACAAGCCAAGCCTCATTTTCTTACTTTTCCCCTAAAGTATGTATTTAGCACTTTGGATAAAAACAAAAACTTGTTGTCTTCCCCACTTTTAAAATATGAAAACATATTTAAAACAGACTGTATGATCTCATCATATTTGTACTTTGCTTTCTTCTTAAATAATAGAGGGAAAAGCAAGTAGACCCTTTTAATAGCTCAGTCATCATAACGTTTTCTTTGAACTTTTTTTGGGAACAAGGACACAGTGCTAAACCATCATTTAGATAAGGCCAACCCTTGCATTTAAACCCTGTCTCCTCAAGAAAGATGCGGAGTGGGGGAATATATAGTGAGTGTATATATTAGAAAATACACAGGTGCTCATTCACTCCTTCGACACCTCGGATCCTTTGGGGATACATACCCGTCTCTGACCCTGCGGGCCCTTGACTGTGGGAAGGTGATCACTCAAGTGTGTGCGTACCCAAAATGCAAACTTGAATTCCTAAGTGACCTAAGGAGCAACTCAGAAGCGGGTGAACATTTGGGGTCCGTAGGATTTTGACTGTTACAGGCTAGAAAGGGCACCACAGAACCATAGATAAACATGATTTCTTTAAAATGCAGAAAATATAGGATCTTATGTGGCCAGATGGAGGTAAGAAAGTTGGCCTCTGGTAGCAGCCCTGCAGCACCCAGCCAGGGCCGCAGTGGGTGCAGAGCCCCTCCTTGGAGCGCAGCAGCTCCAACAATTGGCGCGGATATTTCACATGAGAGTCCACAGGAAGAGCAAGTTTTCATGTATATTTTTTACATCCAAATTAAATTAACTCATGGAATTTTCCACCCTGAGGAATTAAAGTAGCAGCTCATGAAGTAATTCAGTTATGTCATTCATACCAAAACAGAAAATACTGGAGCAGCTTGGCACTGTTTGAAAGCCTAAACTAGGCCGTGGCCATTTTATATTTTTTTAAAACCTGTGGTCGTTGTGTTATTTTAGCTTTTATTGTGGCTGCAAATTTTTTAAGTCAAAAGTATCTTAATTGCTTAGAAAACAGAAGTGTAAAATGGTTTCAAAATAAGAAGAAGTTTTAGGCAAAGCAGTTTTAGGAATGAAAACCTAAAAAAAAAGCTTTAACCACATTTCTGAAAGGTGAGGATTCTACCTAATTGACATTTACAGTGGTGCCTAATTATAGCTTCCTTTATATCCATAAGTTGTCTTAAGCTCCAAAGTTGAGTTTAATCACAGGATCTGTCCAATATTAGTTAAATGACATCTTTGGGGAAGTATTTTCCTGATACAATAGCCATGTTCATTTTCAAGCGGGTAATTGGACATACTGTCAAAAACCAATGTATTGAGCTGCCACGTTTTAATGTCTCATTTGCCTTCTCCCCGGCTTCTCTCGGACGGTCTCTTTTGGAGCTGAAAGCGTGTGAAAGTTATTGGAGAAGGGCAGTCTCTGGGTAGTGTTTCTGTATGCTGCCCAAACTTCTCCCCCCACCCCCCCCCCCCACCCCCGTAGTCTAGATGGGAAACAGCTGGGTTTTGTTTAAAAAGCTGTTTTGCGAAATGTCTGAAGCTTGAGGTGTAGAGCTGAGGTCACCGGTGCAGCAGGTGCTCAGGAACAAGTGAGCAAGGCCCTGGGGACCGGCCGGCCCTGTCACCTTCTGCTGGGCACTTCCATGGGGAGGAACAGGGCTGGAGTTGGCTCCTGCATTTCGGGCACAAACAGATAGAAGAAAGTAATCGCATTAGCCAGGCTATTAGAAGTGGAGGATCTTTGAACACAGCCAGCCCTTGAGTAAATAATTAGCTCAGTATGAAAGAAACCAAAATGGTCATTTCCCTCCCAGGGTTTCATGCAAAAGTCTCGGCCTTAGCTTCCTTTAGATATTATAAGATTTTGAATTTCCTTTTTAAATACACCAACACTGACAGAACTTATTTGAACTACAATTTCAAATAAGTGCTCCCATAACCCAGCGTGTTTTTCAAGTTTATGGATGCCAGCTAAGCGAAAGGGAGAAAAGAAACCTGAGTTGGTGAGACCAGCACCGGAGCAGTTTTGAAAGAGGCCAAGTAAGAAACATGTGGAATCACTATCGTGCAGGGCACGTCAGCTGTCCACCCGTCTGAAGATGAAAGGAAGCGGCCTCCTCCCCCTGGGACTTGGAGGTCATGAGCAGCTGTTTATCCAGTCGGGAATAGAGATTAACATTGTAATTTTTTTTTAAGAACTAGAAGAAAATTTGTTTGGGAAGTTGGCTCTTCATACCAAGTCACTGTGCGTTGCCAAAAAAAACTTCCTTTCTCAGAACTCATGTACTCAAGTTGAGCAATGTTATGATTCTCTGAGAAATTCGGAATTATCAAAAAGTCTGTCTCCTTTAACTGGAACAGGAAAGGACAGGCATGGATGGACGTCGGCCATTGAGACACCTCCTTATACTCTAACTGGGAAGCTAGCTGTTTGGTGTGTTACCTGTTCTCCAGCCTGCTTCTAAATGGGGCGTTCTTTGCACACACCCCCCCCATACCTCACTTCCCCCTAACTTAATCTCTACCATCCACGGCATACACAGATGGGTTTTGCACATGCCTACTGCTTGTAAAATGCCTTCTCATGACATATTGGGGAAGCTGCTTAGCACTCTGTGGAGCTTTATTCCAAAAAAAAAAAGAGTTGGATATTGGTATTTTCCTCTGATTTAATGCTACTCTTAATGTCATTTTCTTTTATTAAATCCTTTCTTTCGCTTTTGATCTTCTTTATAGCAGAGCCACTGGTCATATGGAAACTATTATTGGGAGATGAAAGACTTCATTGCAGTTAAATAAGAGTGAATCATTTGGGCCAATAATACACACATCCAGTGAGGTGCCATTTGTGTCCGAATGCCCTATGTTGTTCACTTTGTAGCAAAGCCGTTGAGGTTTATAAAGGGATTTACAAAAACCTGCTTTTTGTCTGAAATGTGTAGTCTGACAACATGAAAACATTAATATGCAATCCTTAACTCCTTATATATAACATCTAAATAATGCCACTTTTCAATTTAAAACTGAAACTTTCATTTAAAGTGGAGATACCACTTAATTAAAGTTAAATGTCAGTTTTTAAAAAATATATTTAAATGATCTACATCAAAATTCTCCCATCATTTGAAACCTGTCTAAGATGCCACCTTCCTTTTGAAGCAGCCTCTGTTGTCTCTTCTGATAGGGTTTCACCCGTCCTTTCAAGTCCTGCACGACCTGCATCCCTTAAGACATTCATCTTACTTTGCCTCCGATAGTAATTATATTAATTCACCATTAAGATAAGAGCATTGAAAGTAATAGTTATGTCTACATATTTTTTTCTAAAAATGCCTAAATAGACCCAGGCATAAAGAAGATATTCAAAAGGCATTTGTTGAATTCAATGTTTATTATTGGATAGAAACATGCTAAATGTATATTCAACAATATCAAAAGGTGTTACGTTTCACAAAGAGTCTCACAAACACATGCCATTCATGTCATCATCTATTATTAGGAAGCATCTAAGTGCACGTTGTGAGACTACAATCCTATAACAGTGACCTCTACACCCCGTCCTTGCCCTGGGGACACTCTCGGCTCAAGACAAGTGCAGGCTTTATGAATGGCAGCAAAACGGAATCATCTAAGTGTAAGCCCTGCCGTATTAAAGGATGCCCTTCTCCCTTCCTCTCTCTAAAATCAATAAAAACATATTTTTTAAAAAGAATTATAGGTGTAGATCTTAGATTTGATCCACAGAATAAGGAAAATCCATGCCACAACCTTGATATGCAAGGTACCAAGTGATGGGCATTTAGTGGGTTAGTATTTAGAAAGTGACTGAGAAGAAACATTTCATTTGTTTAGGTAAGCTTCTTTACCCTGCCACTTCCTTTCCAAGTATCTCGCAGTAGGCATGTGTTACTTGATAAGAACAAGAGCATTTTAAAAATGAAGGGCAGTTAGGGAAGGAGA
Organism: Myotis daubentonii; assembly: GCF_963259705.1. Lineage (NCBI taxonomy): Eukaryota > Metazoa > Chordata > Mammalia > Chiroptera > Vespertilionidae > Myotis > Myotis daubentonii. The sequence continues at coordinate 40,510,366 of NC_081847.1, read as the reverse complement.
AATCCCAGTGTTGAACCTCCTGGACTAGCTGCAGGAGTTGTGTGGAAGGCGGACGTGATTGTGCACGCACACAGGTGTGCTTGCACTGCAGGGTCTGAAGGTGCACCTCACGTATTCAGTCGTCTTTCCTGCTCACAAGTAATTGCAAACTTTCACCATAATCTCTGTGCTAGATTGCTTCCTCACTGAGCATGTGGTAACTTTGGTTCCCTACTTATTAACCTGTACATGGGTCAGGGGAGGAACACAGTTACCCACCCCTCGAACTACCTGTTTGGTGGGCTGCATCCACTTATGGTTTCCCCTCTATGAAAATGATGTAGAAAATTGGGGGCGAAGGATGGAGATACAGAGGAGAGAAATGAAACAGTTTTAATAGATGGAACTTATGAGTGAAGAAAAAAAAGATGAACTGAAATCAGATAATTTGCATCTCTCGAACTAGATCACAGAATCATTCATTTTAACCATTTCGGTGGACATCATGGGAGTTTCAGCCTAGTTGATCACATGACCAGTCAGCACTGCCAAGATTAAGGTCATGAAGATCATGTTTACATTCTCTTGAAAATTATCTTATCATTTGGAGAAGATAAGCATGAAAAAAATCTCCAAGAATTGCCCAAGAAAGAATTACCTTAAATTTCAGGCAAAGTTTGCAGTGAAGCTATGAGATGAGATTTCCGGGGGCGGAAGGGGGGAACAGGTAGGTGTTCTTAAGACATTTAGGAAGTCTCCCAGTAAACATTGCCTAAGAATTAAAATCCAAACAAAAGAATTGAATCCATATCTGACTTTAGTGAAAAGTCCTTCATATGTTTAATCCCATGAATTAAAAATATATATTCTGATCATTTATTTGTGGTTGAAAGGTATCCTGGATGTTAGAACTTTCTCACACAAAAGAGCTGGTTATTAGAGTCTTGTTTTCTATAGGTTCTGGGTGCCTCTAGTACTGTTCCTCGTGGTAACATCTCCTGCTGCCATTTTGTGAACTCCCAGGTTCCCACCGGGGAGCTAGTAAAAAAGTTTGCATGACCACTTCCCATCTCTTTAAGAGATTCGATTTTTGGATTAAACAGTATCTTGCACATTTGGAAAAATAAGTTTGCTCTCCTCTAATATGACAGAGATATGGCAAGATAATGGAAACTGAAATCTAGTATTCTACCACTGTCATGTATAATTGATATTTCACGGGGAGATTACAGTTACAGACACCAAAATTGTTTTCTGTGTCAGTGGGTGTCTAATTACAGTAAAAGCCCATCAACTTTTCTGTGTGTGTGTGTGTGTGTGTGTGTGTGTGTGTGAATATGGCAAAACAAGAAGAGAAAGAGAAGAGACACAAGTAAAAACTCTCAGGACCTTTTTCTTTGCCCAATTCTTTTTAAAAATCACCTATGTCAAAAGAAGAATGTTGAACCAGATGCCATTAATAACAAACTTCCATTTTGATATTACCGAAATGTTTCTAATAGCGTATCTGGTTTGTGTCATCATTTGGTCTAGAAACTGATGACAGGTTTCCTACATTGCCCATCCTGCACTCTTTTAGGAGGATTATGGTAGAAGAGAAGGAACTGAGGTCTGAAAGCCTGTTTTGAAGCAGTTATCTCTGGAGATAACATTAACAAGGATTGAATAACTGCCAAATGAAATTTAATACATTTTCCCATCCATGAAATAGGCCTTTTAAATACAACAGAATAATTACTTTCACAATACTCCCTGGAAACAAAGAGAGCAGACACACTGAATGTCTTTTTGTTTGTGGTGTTTGTTGTTAGCTGAGGATGGGGATGAGGGTGTTTACCAGGGTGCTGTGCATCCCACATAAAACAGCCTTGCCAGCAGCCACCCAATTTGAAGCTGCATATCTTTTAAATCAGCTTATGTTGGAGGAGTTGTGGCAGATATTAAATTTTGTAATTTAGTTAGACATCTTGGCGTTGGCCTTGGCCTGAGTTGGTGAACCATGATGTTTTTTCCTCTATGATAAAACTAAAATGATTTTCATATCTATATCTGTATCTACACACACACACAGATACACACACGCACACATACACACACACATATACACAGTTCTAAAACAAAAGCTCCAGTAAGTAGACCCTTTTTGTCCCTTAAATCTGTAAGCAGGGTGGGGCAAACGTAGGTTTACTATTGTGAGTATGCAAAACACAGACTTTATTCTTGTATTACTTAAAAGTTATTGTATTATTTTCCATAAGAACAACTGTACACTTACTTTTGCCCCCCCTTACCCTGTATGTATACCAAATAAAATTGTTCAATGTTATAAGTTTTCTGAGTTTAAAATTTGTTTCAGCCCTCTAACTGGACATTCACTCAGTCACTTAGCCACTTCCAGCCTTAGCTTTCTTATCTGTCAAATGAGGAATTTGGCCTAACTGGTTCCCAAGTGTCTCCAAGGTCTTAAACTCCAAATACTATGATTTAAAAGTGCTTCTACTATATCAATATTTTCCTCAGAAAGCAAGGTTATTTAATATTTATGGTGCTTACAGACTCAAAAGAAGTAATGCACTTCTAAAGTTATTTAATTCTGCCCAATGATAAATTAACACAGAATTTAAATAGCTGTGTCGTAATTTGAATATGACTTGAGCTAAGATGAAATGTAACTTAGATATTTGCACATAACAGCCATGGTCTGCAGGGCCTGAAGAAAAGGCAGAGATGTTGAAATCACATGATCTGGCCTCCTCTTCCTCTTTTGTAGCTCATGGGACCACGAATGAGGACACCGATCCTAGGATCCTAGGGTGGCCCATTCAAAGGATGGTCCACATCTGCTTCAAAATGAGCTGGGCCATCAGATGATCTTGACATTCTGAACTCAGAAATACTAAGACAGAGAGGGAGTTAGCAGCAGGCATGGATCCTGAAGGAATGTACCACAAGATAGTGTGAAAGAAGAGTCCAGCTGGAGTCATGAGAGGCAGAGTCAGAGAGAGACAGGTTCCAGCCGAGGAGGAGATAGGCTGGAACCGCTCATGAGACATAAGGAGTGGCCTTAGGTCCTGAGAATCTTCTGGGTCCAAAACCTAAATTACAGAAACCTTCATGATAAAGCTTTTTTAAATTTAATTTACCGGTTAATAAAATTATATAGGTTTCAGTGTTCAAGTCTATAATACATCATCTGTATATTGTGTGTTCACCACCCAAAGCCAAGTCTCCTTCTGCCTCTATTTATCCCCCTCTACTGTCTTCTAACCCTCTCCCCTCTGGTCATCGCCATGCTGTTATCTTTATGAGGTTTTTGTTTGTTTGTTTTTTTCCTAACCCCTTCACCTTTTTCACCCAGCCCCCCAGCCCTCCTCCCTTCTGACAGCTGTATCTTGGCCAAGCTTGAGTGAGGCTCTGGTTCTTACTATTAGAGCTGCCTCACTAAATTGATCTCAGGGCACAAAGTCTCACTAAGGTCACTGTAAGCTCACAAGGATAGGGCCACATCCAGGCTCTTCACCATGTGTCCCCTGTCCCTCGCAGAATTACAAGCATGGGCTAGATTCGTAAACATTTGTGATTTAATGTGCACAGGATCAATTAACAATTATTGAATATATTTTTAGATTTTAGTTCTATCTTTTACTTTTAGCATAAATATATCTAAAACCATATAGTATGTGACAGTAAGAAGGCTGTTCCTACAGACTGCAAAAGCATTTGCAATCAATATTAATTAAGTGAACTGTTTTCCTAGGCTGGCTTTTAACTTTAAACTATTGCTTATCTATGTTAAAAGGTTATTATCAAAATGGGGCTTTAATCAAGCATGAATTTTCTTTACTTTTTTAAAGGTGCCATCCTAAGAACCTATTTGTAAGTTTAAAAGAATCTGCTTTTTCTAGTTACATGATCACGTTATAAGGAAAGTTGACAGATCCTGGCCGTGGCCTGTACAGATAGCAGTATTGGTTCCTCCGTCTGTTTCTGAGCTACCCTAGTGGTGGATTTGTGCTGGCCACCTACTGTCTTTCTTTCCTTGTCTTTTATGTGACCAGAAGTAATGTTTCTGAAAGAGAACTGAATAGGATGCTGTTGTGGTCAAGGAAACATGCAAAGCTAATTCTTCAGATTAGAATATTATCTGATAGTCAGAGGCATTGGACTTGATCCTAGAGACTCAGGGTCGTTACACATGGATCAGAACCTATCATCCATCCTTCGTTTGACCTGGAATACACCCGTTTACAAAGGAGGTCTTAAAACAGTAAGGATAACTTTGTCCCTAACTTTCTTTATGGAAAATAATTGATGTATTTCTTGAGATGATCTATGGAAAATATATAAAATTAGGTAGCATATATGGCTAAAATCTAAACAAAAACATAGTTGGAACAACTATATTCTCAAACATATTTATAATAATATCATGTAAGATTTTACTGTCATCCTGCAGGAGAGAGATTTAAAATTAAATGGATATGAACAAAATAGAGGCAAAGACGATTGAAAGTGCAGGCAGCTTGAGTTCTGAGGGTTCTGGAACTACTGAGACCCTTATGGTAATGTATTATGCACATATTTTCAGAACACAGAACACTCTCTATTATCACTGGGTACCAGCTGTTTGACATATCTCTTCTTCTTGCATTAGACATGGGAATTATTCTCTAAAACTTCTAGTATTATTTTCTCCATTTTGGGCTTTGAGTAACTTATTCATCATTATACAACTATTAAAGAAACCAGTTACACTTAGAATTTAGATATTGTTGACTCTCATCATTGTATTATTTTCACTCAGTTACACTGTCTTCCATAATAGTTGAGGCAAAGAAAATAAAAGGTAATTGGTTGTGAATTCTTTTTTCCTCTTGTAAAAACTAATCTCATTGTGACCAAGAGGGGGAAAGAAGAAATTGCAGAATTAATATCTGAATATATTTTAAGTGAAAAGCAAAATATTAACCTTAAATTATATCATAAATGCCTACAAAGAAGGCTTGAAAGTTGTAACATAATAATTCAAAAACACCTCTGCTATGCTCAGATCCATGGTTACCTCAGTGATTCCAACTTAGAATCCTCCTTTGTGGAAGTCCAAGAACTGAAATCCACTGGGAATACCAAAAAATATGAGTCAGCGCTAAGGTAACTGTTTAGGGTAACATTGACAGACTAAAGAGTGACCATTTGATCAAGGCCTTTGAAATTCACGCTTACAAATTGACATTTTGGATGGAAAGGGTAATCATCGAAGGAATAAATCTGGGAAATGCACAGATTTAAACATGGCAAATCAAAGCCTGAATGGAAAATAGTATCAGTCTTTGTTTGGGAGGAAAAATAAAAACATGTCCCAACAGTGAGTGAGAAATGGCTGGCGGAGCTGTGGGCATGGTCTGCCTGTGAGGGAACAGGCTTCAGTTACACATGAAAGACAGGAGTGGCGTGGCAACGGCATTACGTATGTGAGAAGGGCTTACACTTACTCCATGAACCCAGGAGCTGAAACTAGTACCAGTGGCGGAATGTGCACCGAGACCGACTTTGGGTGAAAATGGAATGGACGGCTTTGGGAGACCATCAGGGTCCCGGTGCATTTGCTGCACACTCGTAAGACCTAAATAACCACCATTTAGAATGATCCAGAAAGGGACTCAGGCACATAGGTGGCAGACAGCACAGGCTTGCTCAGGTCTCTTAGCTACCACGTTCGTTTATACTTCTTTAAATCCTGTACTATTCTTGCTATAGTTTGAATCTGAGCAATTGGTCCTTTGCCCCGCTCCTGAGTTATCTTCTTTGAATTGCCTGTAACGGTGAGAACTGGATAGTGGGCTGCCTCAGCTAACTTGCCTCTGCTCAGTTCTGGGAATGCGACTGTTGTCAGCTCAGATTCTTGTTGTTGCATTCCTTAGAAATACTCTTTAAATATTTGGTAGCAAAAGAGTGGTGATTCTCCTTTGTGGCTTTATATATTGAATGAGGAAAAATTCAGGTTTTTGATTTATAGCAGTCTAAATTTGTAGATAAATATATTCAGTGTTAGACTCATTGTCTTGTGTAAATGTTCACCTAACAACAAGCTAAGAAAATAACTAGTTGGAAATGCAAACGAAAATGCAGCTACTCAGGTTCCTCTTAGTTTGCAAAAGCTTGATGTTCTGCTTTAAGGCGGTGTACCCTCTAAAGTCAGCACTTGCTGTCTTCATGCCATGGGTTCAACATCTCTGGGCCCGGAGTAGGTAGTACTCGTTAATAAAAAGCTCAGCAGCGGGTTTTTCAGACCAAAGCATCATGCTGTACTCTATGATTTTATTCTTGGAAGCATAAAGACTGTTTACAATATGGTGTCTTCCTGGGATCAGAATAGTGAAGAAAAAAAAATGGAACAATGTCCAAACTCTTTGCATGGCAATGATGGCATTACTGGTGTGTTTAATAAAACCTTTATTGGGACATTTTCCGGTGTGGTGGCATTGGCAGAAACCGTCCCCCTTTGGATTTGGAACTCGGCAGCTGATGAAATACAGTAAACATTAATTTGGAATGGGCTGCCAGTTTTGGAAAGCCAGGTGACATTTTATTATATTTGTACCGAGCAGGGGCTGCATCCCATACTGCTGCCGCTGCCGCTGTCACAGGCTTAGCTGGCATTATGGAAAAAAAATGGCAGGCCTGAGAATCTTATCCCCTGAAATGAAAGTCGAATGCCAAATTGAAATTCCTGTAGGATTTCCGATAGCAATGGGGGAATTGAGAAGCCCACAATTAAGCATATGGGCATTAAGATAATTGTCAGATCTGTTGGCGGACATGATAGAAGACAGATGGGTACGAATCAGTGCGCTCCACTGCAGCACCCTGGGAGACAATTTGACGTTTTACCTGCCTGAGCTCCTCTGCCATATTTGTCACTGGATGTACAGCACGGCATCTTGCTGAGTGTTAAGTGGCTGTGCAGGGCACTCTAGGTGTATGCGTGGTCCTTCAGCGCCCTCTAGTGAAATGCATTTGGGAGTTTTGTTTTGCAAAGGCCAGTCTTCCTTCATTAGGTCCTGGCTACCCCCGTAAACAGCTGTCTCACCTCTGGTTCCCGCTAAACTCTATGGTTCCTCTCGCCTTGCAGGTCGGGGCCCATCGTGAAGACGGAGTGGCCCTGAGAGGCAGCCATTCTCTTGTGCCAAACCAGGTTCCAGTCCCACAGCTTCCTGTCCAGTCGGCCACCTCCCCTGATTTGAACCCGCCGCAGGACCCGTACAGAGGTAGGTCCACTGGGGCACTTCTGTCCTCACACAACAGCAGAGCTAGTGCTGATCCCCCGCTTACTTGGCATTCGTCCCTCAGGAAGCACTGGCAGAAAACCAAGAATCAAATTTGGCCCCAAAATGGAAAGTAAATGGGAAAGTATTTAGAACAGCTAATTGTGTTTCTTCAGTAGCTGTTTGCTTCAAACATCCTCTGAAATCCTGGTGCTGTTTCAGCAGGGACCAAGACAACAGACTGATGAGAGGAAATTTTATTTTAGCTATTTCCACATCTTACTCATTCAGCTGCTCTAATATGGTTAGTTGTAGCCTGAAAATGATATTTCCAAATGAATAGGAAGGAAGGAAACTGTTTTTGTTGTTGAAGATTGGAGGAAATATAGGCACATCTTAAAAAATGGAGTTGTTTGAACGATTTTCGGTATTGAGTCATCTAGCCCCATAATGATTACTTCAGTCATACTGCAATGGGTTTTTCATGACCCCAGGAAGTTGTCCTGTTGGGGCAAGACCCGGGTCCCAGGCTCTCTGTGCAACTGACTGAGCAGGTGATGAGGAGACACTTGAATAACATCTCATTCCCCTCATGTTTAGAACAAGAGTGATAACTCTACCACAGGATATGCCTGAGATTTTTCACCTGTTAAACATTGTACTCATCTGAGTATTAATTATATATGGGGATGCTGCCCCATTTTATTTGAACAGTAAGAATGTGGCAGACCATTCTTTTAAAGAGCCTTTGGTTTTTCGTTTTCTTTCCTAGACTAATGTTCCTTAAGTTTTAACGCGTATAAGCGTGACTTGAGGTCTTGTTCAAATTCAGATTTTGACTCTGCAGGTGTGGGATTCTGAATTTCGAACGGGCTCCCAGGTGTAAGGATGCTCCTGGTCCATGGACCAAATTTTGCGTGACAAGGTTCCCAGCCACAGATTACAAATAGAGGGCAATACTCGATAGACAAGCTTCTACCCTAGAAATAAAGGCTTGCATTAGGGTCAAGTTTTAATGTGTGTTGTGATCTTGAAAGTTGAGCAACGAGAAAGCTTGAAATTTCTTCAGCGCGCAGCTATCTGCTTTCCATATGTACCATTTTTAAATGCTGATTACTCTTTGGGGATAAGAGAAGCCTAATTTCAGAATATCATTAGGATATCTATTGAAGACTTGACTGTACATATTTAGCATACTCCCTGGGAATTATATTTTAAGGACATTTTTCTATTAAATCATTGCATATGGAAGAAACTCAATATAATAGCTGATATTTACTTGGGTTCTTAATCAGAACATTGAGGTGTATGATTTTCATGATTATGATTTTCATTGCAATTAAGTTGATGTTTTGTAGACAGTGAAATTACCATCTACTCCAAAAGATTGCAAAATAGAATTTAACCTCAGAGCCAATGCAGAGAGAACTTGCTTCCGCAGGTGCATTTCTGAAACTTCACCAGGTAGTACATACACACACACAAAAGACAGAAGGGTCACAGTTGAGCAGCTTGAATTGCATCGCTGGCAGCTCCAAATCTGGGGTGCGAGTTTGTGCCTGGGGTCTTTGGTGGAGACATCACAGGGTCCCTCTGTTTCCGCAGGCATGCCCCCAGGCCTGCAGGGCCAGAGCGTCTCCTCCGGCAGCTCTGAGATCAAATCCGACGACGAGGGCGATGAGAACCTGCAAGACACGAAATCTTCCGAGGACAAGAAACTAGATGACGACAAGAAGGATATCAAATCAATTACTAGGTCAAGATCTAGGTAACAGTATATAATACTGTCGCTTCATTTAATTCCTTTATTGGACTTTGATGAAGTGAACAGAACAGGAAGAAACTATTTAGTTTTTTCCTGGCAGGTAAATCTACAGCTGGAAAGAAAATTAAAGGCCTACTCTAGAGGTACTGAAGTATCGTTTAAGATACCTGTACTCTAGCGATGCCTGAAATATCTTTGCATTTATGAATTTGGACCCAGGGCTAATTATACGCGGTAAAAACAATTTGTAACTGACTCAAACACAAAGAGTTGATTTTTAAGACTATACCTATTCTACAAATTTGGTCAGCAATGTTATTTCTAAAATATTTCTAAAAAGAGATCTTCGTGATATTGAAAACTCAATTGATGTATATGCAACTCTAATGTTTTTCTTATCTCAAAAATGAGAAAATACTGATTTCCCATATTATTCTAAACATGTTGATATATATGTAAGAACAACACCTAAATTGCTAATTTTTTTTCTCCCGGATACTCCCTCCTATAGAAAATGCAACTGCAGAATCTAACTGTCTCCTTGAACTTTAGTCTGATAATCAGGTGGTTTTTAAATGCCGTGGCACCCATATTTTTGATTTGCTAATTAAATGTACTAAAACTACACCTTCCTTTTAACGGCTATTGTTCTTAAGGTTATATATATATATAGTATCCTACAGGGATGAAGAAGATGCCACCTTTTCATATTGTCTTTATTATTATTATGATGATACATTTTATTACATGTCCTATCACAAGTTCCAAAAACCCTAAAAGCTTCTAGCTTCTCCCTTCATCATCACTGCGGTTCCCTGGCTCTTGGCCACATCGGTGAGAAATCCCAAGGGCTTGCACATGCGCACCACCTTCTCTGTTAGTCCGGTCAGTCCTCAGTAACTGAAGCAGTGGCCATACTTACTAGTGTGCATATTCATTTACCTTGTGATGTTTCAGCACAACATTTTAACTTGCTGTTAAGAATCTTCATATTTTAAAAGGTCACCCCTGTGACATTTACTCAAACCTCCAAAAATGTGTTGTAAGGCATTGCTTTTCAAATCTAGGCAGTTTGATTTGCATAACCAATTCTAATTAATTATTAGCCCCAGTAACTTTGGAAAGCAATTCCCATTTTCAGGCCCACCCTTTGAAAGGTATGGCATGTGCTTCATATATAAAAATATTACCCAAAATTTTTAACTTCAAGACAGTCCCAGCAGAAACTTGACTGTGTTCTCCTTTCACTTATTACATCCTATAGTAATAGGCAGCTTGATTTCCTTGGCAACAGCAGAGGTCATGGGTGAGGGAGAGAAGGCTCAGCAGCAAAGTGGGAGGATCAGATGGCAGAGCCTTTTCCGACTGGTTCAGGTCGGTTGTGTGTTCACTAGCACACATCCACAGAACACCATTTCATCTGCAGGAGGGTGTACCTCTGGGGAGATGACCCAAGTCTTACAATATTTTTCTCTGGTGCCTCCCTTCTACCCTCCCTTATAAGCGTTCTTGGCTTAAATGGCCACCTCTGTGTGCAACACGTGCTCGCAACCCAGGGCTATCACTTCCATTTTTGCTCGATTGGGGCTTGTAAACCGTAGTTGATCCTTATTACACTCTGGAAATTACCCAGAGATTCTCCAAAGTGGAAGATTTAGAGCCATGTAGTTTGAGCCAACTTCATTAAGTGTACATCACATTGACCAGATAACTTCCCACATGTCCTCCAGCTCTGAAGTGCTGTGATAACACTTTTTCTGTGAACATTTCAAATTCGTGGGATTTTAAAATAGAGGTTAACCTTCATGGTTATTTAAAGCCATGCTTAAATCTATTGGTTAACATCCTTGTAGCTGGTCGCCTCCATATTGTTTTTTTGTTTGTTTCTTGGATTTTGTTGTTGTTGTTGTTGTTCGTCATGGAGAGCCTATTACTTTTGGTAAAGTTTACTTTATTTTTGATATCTCTCGTGCCACCAAAACTCTTGTTCATATTAAATCAAACTATTCTGCTCGAAGTTCTTCTTTTCAATTCTGTCTTCCTTAAGCAAGACATCTCCCACGCCTCTTTTTACATAATCGCCCATGAAACACTCAAAAGCCCTGATGCCATGAAACCTTTATGCTATGCTTTCCAGATGGCTCATCCTCCTATTTGCCCTCCATTCAAAAGTTTCTTCTCATTTGTCAGCATGACACCCACAAACAGAAATAATCTTGCCTTTCCAGACTCTACAGGGCCCAGCCATGCCTTTGGTATGAATCACACAATATTTCTGTTCTCACAGTCAGAGATTAGCTTGTTGGCTTCATTTTTGACTCACAATGAGTCAGAAGCTCTAGCCGGTAGGTCTTTGGAGTTTGTTTTGCTTTGCTTGTTTTACACAGTTCAGGTCAACTCAGGTTTCCCCTCACTTGTTTTTGGATCATAAACACCCATGTCATTAAAGGCCATGGAGATCATGTGTTTCTAACATTTTTATTGAATGCACAGAGAAAATGAGACTCAGATACTTTCAGTGGAATAACCAAACCTTTAAAGCAAATTCCTGGAGAAACCTGGACAAAAGTCTTCACTCCCATTGCTCTGGTGTCTTCAGTGTAGGAGCTTCATCCTGACAGCGGCACCACGTTAATTTTGACATCTCAGACTGTTTTTGCAATCACTTAGTTTCCTTAACTTTCAGATGTCACGGTATGAAAGTTAAAAACAAAACAGAAGAGCAACTTCTAAAACTATTTTTTCTGGGTTGCCCTCCTGTGGTGCGGCTTCCGCTGAAGTTGACTGTGGCCGGCTTTGCAGGGTGTAGCCTCCGGCAGTAGTATGGGCGCACTCTGGGCCCTAACTTTAACCTCTCCTGTTCAGTTTGAGTTCATCTAGGGCCTGTGACAGCCACCCAAAGCAATCCTAGCTCCAGTGCACGTAAAACTCTGCTAAGGACAAGAGCTTGAGATGGAAACATTCCGCGCAAACTCTGGAAGAAAGCAAAAGTAATTGAGTCACCGATTTTCCCCCACAGCATTAGAAAATGTCCCGTCCCTTTTGTCCCGCAGCAATAACGACGACGAGGACCTGACACCCGAGCAGAAGGCGGAGCGTGAGAAGGAGCGGAGGATGGCCAACAATGCCCGCGAGCGCCTGCGCGTCCGCGACATCAACGAGGCTTTCAAGGAGCTGGGCCGCATGGTGCAGCTCCACCTCAAGAGTGACAAGCCGCAGACCAAGCTCCTGATCCTCCACCAGGCCGTGGCCGTCATCCTCAGCCTGGAGCAGCAGGTCCGAGGTCAGTGCCGGCAGCGGGCTCCTTGCAGAAGCCACGTCTCATGGGGCCGGAGGGAGCGTGAAGGACTCGCCTGCCTTGAGCAGGAGCGGAGGGGACACAGGAGCACAGCTCAGGAGAGTTCTGTCCATTGCAGACCACGACTGAATCTACAGGCAGCTCCCCTTTCTCCTGCAATTAAGTTATAGGATCCTCTTACCACTAAGACTGCAGTGTGGAGCTTCCCCATGCAGTCAGTCATCGGTGTTTCGTATATTTGCTTTACCAGCTTTCTGATACTATCAAAGGGCTCTGTGACTCCACCACGCAGCTCACCCTCTACCAGTGACTGAGGGAGGGAGTCTCTAGTGCACTCTCTAACTGTTCCTTCTGTCAGCAAACGTGAGGAAAGGGTCCCCAGAAAGGTACACGCTGCTCCCTACCAGCAGCCTGGGCAGTAACTGAAGGCTTTGTGCTTCCTTCTTCCACAGAGAGGAATCTGAACCCGAAAGCTGCGTGTCTGAAAAGAAGGGAGGAGGAAAAGGTATCCTCGGAGCCGCCCCCGCTGTCCTTGGCGGGCCCTCACCCTGGAATGGGAGACGCTTCGAACCACATGGGACAGATGTGAAAGGGCAAGTGAGCTCCCCTGCACCAGCCTTCCCTGTGGTGCTCCAGAGTGAGCTGTCCCTACACCAGCCTTCCCTGTGGTGCTCCCAAGTGAGCCCCCTGCACCCAGCCTTCCCTGTGGTGCTCCCAAGTGAGCTGTCCCTACACCCAGCCTTCCCTGTGGTGCTCCCAAGTGAGCCCCCTGCACCCAGCCTTCCCTGTGGTGCTCCCAAGTGAGCTGTCCCTACACCCAGCCTTCCCTGTGGTGCTCCCAAGTGAGCTGTCCCTACACCCAGCCTTCCCTGTGGTGCTCCCAAGTGAGCCCCCTGCACCCAGCCTTCCCTCTGGTGCTCCCAAGTGAGCCCCCTGCACCCAGCCTTCCCTCTGGTGCTCCTAAGTGAGCCCCCTGCACCCAGCCTTCCCTGTGGTGCTCCTAAGTGAGCCCCCTGCACCCAGCCTTCCCTGTGGTGCTCCCAAGTGAGCTGTCCCTACACCCAGCCTTCCCTGTGGTGCTCCCAAGTGAGCCCCCTGCACCCAGCCTTCCCTCTGGTGCTCCCAAGTGAGTTGTCCCTACACCCAGCCTTCCCTCTGGTGCTCCCAAGTGAGCCCCCTGCACCCAGCCTTCCCTCTGGTGCTCCCAAGTGAGCTGTCCCTACACCAGCCTTCCCTCTGGTGCTCCCAAATGAGCCCCCTGCACCCAGCCTTCCCTCTGGTGCTCCCAAGTGAGCCCCCTGCACCCAGCCTTCCCTCTGGTGCTCCCAAGTGAGCTGTCCCTACACCAGCCTTCCCTCTGGTGCTCCCAAATGAGCCCCCTGCACCCAGCCTTCCCTCTGGTGCTCCCAAGTGAGCTGTCCCTACACCAGCCTTCCCTCTGGTGCTCCCAAATGAGCCCCCTGCACCCAGCCTTCCCTCTGGTGCTCCCAAGTGAGCCCCCTGCACCCAGCCTTCCCTGTGGTTCTCCCAAGTGAGCCCCCTGCACCCAGCCTTCCCTCTGGTGCTCCTAAGTGAGCTGTCCCTGCACCAGCCTTCCCAGTTACTCCCACCGAAGTGGTGGCCAGATCAGTCCATTTCCCCAGATTAACAGATTTTCCCCTTGATAGAAGAGTTTAAGAATAAAACGTTTACTTCTACTGTTGTCAATGTACTAATTATTTCCCCTCTTCTTTTTCTTCTCAGGTCCAAGCTGCCACATTGCTTCATTAACACAAGAGACCACTTCCTTAACAGCTGTATTATCTTAAACCCACATAAACACTTCTCCCTGACCCTTTTTTTGTAATATAAGACAAGTCTGAGTAGTTATGAATCGCAGACGCAAGAGGTTTCAGCATTCCCAATTATCAAAAAACCGAAAAACAAACAAAAAAAAAGAAAGAAAAAAGTGCAACTTGAGGGATGACTCTCTCTAACATATCATTCAGAATGTGCAAAGCGGTGTGAGCAGGCTGAGATCAGCCCAGAGACTGAATGGCAATCCTTCCACACTGTGGAACAATGCATTTGTGCCTAAACTTCTTTTGGAAAAAAAAATATAATTAATTTGTAAGTCTGAAAAAAATATTTAATTTAAAAATTGTAAACTTGCAATAATGAAAAAGTGTACTTCTGAAGAAAACTACATGAACGTTTTTGTTGGTATTCAAGTCAGCTAGTGTTTATAATTCCTGGATAGCGAATGAGGGGAGCTCGGCTGCCCTAGTAACAAAACCAGCAAACGTCCTGAGACAGCGAAGTGATGACATTAGCCATTCCTTAGGGTAGGAGGAACAGATGGATCTTATAGACCTATGACAAATATATATATAAATATATATATAAATATATATTAAAAATTTAGTGACTATGGTAAGCTTTTGTTCATTTGTTTCAGACTTTTTTCTCCTGTAAAAAAATAGTACTGATTAACTTTTTTAAAAGAAAGATTTTACTGTAAATACGGATTTTTTTTTTTTTTTGGTCTTCTTTCTGTCCCTTCCCGGTTTGTTATCGTAACCTGTAGTGCCAACTCTGCTTCCGGAGGGGTGGTGCAGGGTGAAACGCTGACCCTGATGTTGCTTTTCATTCACGAATAAGTAGAAAGTTGTTTCTCCAGTCTTTTGGGAACACAGGACTTAAAAGTCACATCATGTGTAGATATTACTAGCAGCATTACTAAGACACGGCAAAAGGAGTGTGTCTGAACTGTGATGTTGCGCGTGTGGCCCTCTCCTGGGATTTTCAGAGGTACAAGGTTAGAATGCTACAATGTTACCACTGTGCCTTCCAATGTTTATATCATCGGAAACATAACATAATCAAAGTGGCTGTGATTTAACAAAATGATTAAAGTGTTACCTACATGTGTAGCCGAAGTAGTGTGCAGTGAGGCGTTTCTGAATACATGGTCAGATTTTTGGAAAAAAACAAA
Source organism: Myotis daubentonii (assembly GCF_963259705.1). Lineage (NCBI taxonomy): Eukaryota > Metazoa > Chordata > Mammalia > Chiroptera > Vespertilionidae > Myotis > Myotis daubentonii. The sequence continues at coordinate 40,495,085 of NC_081847.1, read as the reverse complement.
AACAAAAAAACAAAGTAAAGTTCAAAAACCATCAAATGAGAAAATTGCAAGTAGTGTGACAGAGCTGATTGATTTTGTTGCTTTCTTGATTTTTTTTTTCAAAATGGGTTTACTAAGATGTAGATGATATAACTGCCTCCTCCATCTGAAAAATGCCAATATTCAATCATCATGCAGCATTATAACAAGCCTTATAAGTCCTAAAGCATTAAGTTGCACTTTCTTGAGGAGGGGTAGTGCAGTATTTCTCTGGCCAGTATGAATGAAGTTTATACCTAACATATTTGATAGAAACATAGATCAAGCTATGGCACAGCAACTCATCAGATAGCTAGCTTTGACGTCTGGGCACAATTGAACCAACTTCCAACGTGAATCTTTATAATGATTGAGTTTGGTGTATAGTGCAGTAAACAAATAGTGCTCCTAGTTAAGTATTTGTCAGCATCCTTTTGTCTCTAACTCGTTTCTGTTTTTACAGCCACACAATCTTGGCATGTATTAAGAAAAAAAAAAATCCCTATTCAAGTAGTTTTTTCCACCTATCAGCACTGAGTAAATGCCATAAATCCATCAAAATGGTCTAAATGTTCCATCTGTTCTCCTGTTTTGCCAGTTATATAGTAATGAAATACATTTGTAAATTTTATGCAACAAACGGCAAACGTATCATTATTTTGAAATTGTGTATGTAAAAGTTATATTTTTACACGTAGACTCTTGTTATTATGTGTTTTAATACATTGTATTGGTTTTTGTTTTGTTTTTTTTAACTGTGTGGTTTAAAAACGTCTCATTTAAATGAAATAGTGAGCTACAAGAATCTGAATTTTATGTTCATTTCTGAAAATGTAAGAACAAATAAGGTAGTTACCACGTGGTCATCTTTTACAAACCCATAAACATTTTGATTAGCTGTGTGTGTGTGTTGAAAACTGTAAATATGTTCAGTAGCGATAAAACTAAAATACTTTGATTTGTTGATAAGTTCCTAAAATGTGGAGGTGGATTAAAACCTTAGGAGAATAGCAGAAATCAAACTTCATGAAGAGTTATTTTGAGGCTTTCCTGTGAAATGTATGAACAAAGGGACTCCAAGAGGGCATGGAAGACAGTGTTGTGTCCGCTCCCCTCCTCTGAAATAATGGAAAACATGTGTCTGTGTTCCCCGGTATGTAAAGATTTCCTTTAGTGGTACATTCTGCACTCACTTTGTATAGTCTACCAAGGCGGGTATCCCTAGGAACAATATATAGGAAGCAGGTCTACTTTGATCACATTCAGGATAAGTGTACAGAAGAAAATACGGTGTTTACTCTTTAGGGAACTGGAAACACTCCCTGTGTTGATGTACATGTTAAGAATGGCACTTTTGATACACGTTATCATACAGGTGCTTAATAGAGCTGATTTAAAGGTTTTCAAATCTGTAAACAGAGCAAAAAACTAAATTGTAGTTATTTGATTATTTTTTAAATTGGTGCTTTATATTTTGTTCTCACTCCAACAGAGGAAAAGCTGCAATTTATTGTTCACCAGCTTTGATGTATTCATTACCCAGTAATGTAATACCTCTATTGTCGAATTCCCTTTGGAAAGAAGCGAAAAACTTTCTAATGGCCACCAAACGCTGCTCAGCACTTTTTGCTTGGTGGAGAAACATCTGCACCTATCCGTGTAATCGGGTTGTGTCCCCATTAAAAAAGAAAGGAAGAAAAAGATGAAAGGGAATGTGGCCTTCTTAGTGTGGTTTTTCTCGTTGTTTTGTAAATTATCAAACCCAGGTAAGATATTGGTATCCTGTGCTGGATTTTTCTAATGAAATTTAGCAGAAGACAGAATTAAAGAACTACACAAAAATGCCATAAGGGTCCATACTCTATGTGTGATGATGATACCTAGGCTGGGGATCTGTTTAAGAGACTTGGACATTAAAGCAACTTGGAACCATTGATCCACCTCCACATTCAAGTAATTTATGAATATGCAGAATAGGGATCTGTTCATCTAGCAAGTTTACCATTTGTCTTCTGTGTAGCTGCAAGGAACACTAATGTTTATACAACTGTCAGTCCACCCAGTGACGCAACTGGTTCTGATTCAGTCTTCCGATTCCTTTCTGTTTTTCGCTTTTTTCCTATTTCTTGATTTTTTTTTTTTATTTGTGATCTTTATTTTGATGAGGGGTTCGGGGTTGGGGAGGGAGGTGAACCAAGACTTGGGGTTAAGAGGATTTCGTCTTGGATCCAACAGGCAGAATATGATCTGTGTCCAAAAGTGAACTTGAGTCAGGAATGAAACATTTTCAGCATAAATAAGCACAAAAATTTAATCTGCTGGCTGACTGGAAACAAAACAAACAAACAAACAAAAAGTCAAGATGGAATATGATGAATTCCAACACGATGGGGCACAAGGCCGCTAGGCCTCTCTCTTTATTTTGCTTTGGTTTTGTTTGTTTTTCTTTAGAGACATGCTCTTTCTCATGGGACTTGACGTGGACTCATCTTCGTGCAGTGCTGGTTTTGCCATCCTCATTTCAAGTATTATAGACATATGTAACGGTGAAATATATGAACTGTGGCCTTTTTCATTCTTGTTACTTGTGATGCAATTAAGTGAAGATAAGAAAAAAAAAAAGCAGAGATTTACCATGTATCAGTGCCTGGCTTTTTGTTATAAAGCTTTGTTTGTCTAGTGCTCTTTTTGCTATAAAATAGACTGTAGTACACCCTAGTAAGAAAAAAAAAACTAAATTTAAAAATAAAAATATATTTGGCTTATTTTTCGTAGGAGCAATCCTTTTATACCATGAATATTACAAAAAAAATTGTCAGATTCTGAATATTTCTTCTTTGTAGATTTTTGGAATCATTATGAGTAAAGTTTGTTACTTTATTTTACTATTTAAAAGATGTTATTTTACCATGTGTTACTGAGATGAAACTGTATGGTAGCTTTTTTTGTTTGTTTTTTTGTTTTGTTTCATTTGTTTATTTTTTTAGTTGTAGGTCGCAGCGGGGAAATTTTTTGCGACTGTACACATAGCTGCAGCATTAAAAACTAAAAAAAAAAAAAATTGTTAAAAAAAGAAAAAAAAAAGGGAAAACACTTCGAAAAAAAAAGATAAACAGTTACACCTTGTTTTCAATGTGTGGCTGAGTGCCTCGATTTTTTCATGTTTTTGGTGTATTTCTGATTTGTAGACGTGTCCAAACAGGTTGTGTGCTGGAGTTTCTTCAAGACAAAAGCAAGCCCAGCCTGGTCCAGGCCATTACCTGTCCCATCTGTAGTTATCGATGAAGTCATGTACATGACCGTTCTGTAGCAATAAATGTGCCATTTTTATAAACTGTTTCTGACACTTCTTTCACTTCATTTTGCATTGTCCATAGAGCTCTGATTCTCTTCTGTGAGTGAAACCACACCTATATTGCATTTTCCAAGTGTTGGAGGTATTGACTGCTTAACCAACAAAACACATACCCACAAAAATCACAAAAACAAATTGAAAAGCACATGAATGACCAAGGAAGAGATGCCCTTAATGAAAACGGAATGGGATGCATGTGAAACCAAAAGGAAACTGTCTAGAGGAGTAACTGATTGGAGGAATAGAACCAGTGTGCGGGTGACACTGAGGCGGTGCGTTTGAAGAGCTCTGGCCTCTGACCGGCGCCATGCTGTTGGTGGTGCTGCAGTCCCTCAGCTGAGCCTGCCTCACCTTGGGATCAGTTGGTCGACTGCTTTGGCAGAACCTTCTTGGCTAGATCTTTGCCGTCAGAAATCTAGGTGATTTATTTTGTATCCCTTTGTTAAGAGCTGAATACTGTTAACCACAATTACTATTCCGCTGTATTGCTTCCTTCTCAAACTGTCCCCACCCCGCTACTTCTGGTTGACCTCTTTTGACTCTTAATCCAGATGTGAACGACCAGATGTGTTGTTGTTTTTTTTCCAACTTGTACAAACTGACCTGTGTCACCTATTGTGGGAGGGGGAAAAAATGTACAGATTAAAATTATTCAGTGTTATGTACTGTAAGTTAATATTTTTGTAGAATGGACATCAATCTACTTTGCAACACTTGGAGGCTGTGTCAACCTTGCGTAGTAGAAGTGTACAGTGAAGCCTGCAATGGGAAGGAAGCCCGGGGGAGATGAGCACTTGCTGACAATGTCCTGGCCCCGTGCGAGGGGGTTGCCGGACGTCCCCGTGATCGCTCTTGTGTTCTTTCTAATGGGGTTTAGTGACGAGTTTACCGGAAGGAGAATGTTAGCACCGTGTGGTTCACGTGTGAAGTGCCCTCCATAGCCAAACGTTGGAGTTTTTTCTCTTTGGTTGCAAAGTTTGCAGATATTTAAATTTTATGAACTTTCCAAAGATTTTGGTTGATAACCCTTTTTTCTTCTAAATGATTTGAGATGTTCTTATGTTGCTGTGTGTTTTAAATATATACAAAAGAGCCATGAGCATTTAGTCTTTTAGTATTATATTTGATCATATGTTCAGAAGGGGGACAATGAGCTTGGGCACCCCTTCAGTGACTCTTCTAGAGTCTACTCACAGGTTTTATTTCAGAGGAGTACCTTAAACCTTGACTTGGGGACATTTTCCAAAGGGGAGTTAAGTTGCTGGAGAAATGAAAATATCTGGAAGTTAAAAAGATCCCAATAATGTTAAAAATGAAGACTATCCAACGAAGTTGAGACAGGGAATCATATTTCGTCTCATAACTGGGTCCATTCATCTAAGACCAAGTGGAATGTGTATCCCAGGCTTCAATGACCGGCCACCTTTCTCCTGACTGACAGCCTAAGGTTGAGTCAGCCACTGTAGAGGACGGCTTGCAGACAAGACGAACCAGGGTGCTGCTTGTGTTCAGGTCACCCAGGAGCCTACATTTAATTTGCACGTGGGGCCCTAATGCTCTGCCCTGCCAGCCAGAAGGCGGCACGTTCAGTTCAGTCAGGTGTGCTCCGACGTCTCACTGGGTGCACGCTCACCTGTTCCCAGGTCAGGGCATGTGTCACGAAGAAACACGCCAGGACTAGAAGGGCAAGGAGAGCCAGTTACCTGGGTACCCACCCCTGAGAGATCCTTTGCATTGAGATGGTTTGATGACCTGCGTGGCCTCGTGTCTCCAGGAGAAGACGCGAGGCCACGGCTGGGAGAAAGCACCCGTGACAAGCCTGAGTGCTTGGAGGTGCAGCCCTGGAAATACGTTGGGTGCTATGGGTCCAAACAGTGAAATCAACCAGCCAGCCATTGTCTGGGAGTTTTTGTTGGTGGTTTGAGTGCTAGACGTTTACATGACTGAATCTTTACCTAGATAGAGGGAGTGTCTTGCCGTTTAGGCTTTTTGCCCTGGAGGCTGTGTATCTGAAGCAGTGCTTAGCGCCCAGTGTGGACCCCTGACGGTGAAGTAAACACCCCTTGAGACACGCACATACTGTGTTGTATATGATTTTTTTTACATGAACGTTACATTCAGCTTTAAGGAGTTGATGGATCTCTCTAGAGTCTGGGCACAGACACTTGTTCACGATCCCGGGTAAGAAACGGATAGAAAGTAAGGAAGGCTCCGGCGCTTGAAAAGGCAGCGCCCCCCTTTCCCGTGACCCAGAGCCTCCCAGAACCGCACTGGTGTCTGGCTGAAGAGGGGAAAAGAAAGGCCCTTTGTGCAGCCCTCGCGCACATCTGTTCCACTATATTTAGAAGGCGAATGGCTCTGGCTTTGGCATGAAGATCATGTAAGAGGAAGCAGAGCCGTGCCAAGTGCAAAGTGAAAACGCTCCCGCCGAATCAGACCTGCGGCTCGAGGGCTTGATGGGAACCAGCCCGTGGCTGAGGCTGAGGCGCTCTCCCACGTGTGAGCACCAACGACAAAGTCTGACACAGAACCACTCGATTTGTTTAAGGATTTACTTTACATCTGTTTGTTTGTGCCTTGGGCGGGGCCGTTTTAAAGAGGAGGAAATGAAGGCCACGGGTCTTGCTCCAGTCCAAGAGAAAGCCCTGCTCTGGCCGCCTGTCCCAAATGACCCATCCGGCTTCACATTTTAACGGCCCTGCCTCCTCTACCCCCACCCCCACCCCGCCCCCACCTCCCCAAGCGCATCCAGGTCCGGTTTATGTTTGTTTTGTTTTGATCTTTGCCGCTGCCTTTGCACAGACACTTTGCAGAAGCCTTCCAAAACTTCCCTGCAGCCCTCATTTCCATTCTTTGTCTGCAAATGGCCAGGATATAACTAGATGTGAGGCCGTTCATGCAGTAAGAGCCTGCTAGCCAGACTAAAATCTGCACTCTGGCCCACTTTTTCTAAAATAAACTTTCTATTCCGGAATAACTTTAGATTTACAGACACGGTGCAGAGATAACACACAGTGTTCCCGTCCACCCGTTACCCAGCCTCCTGTACCAGGACACTGTTACATAACCACGGCCCGTGTGTCAGACACGGAATTCACGTGGGCATTTTCTACTCGCTTTCCCCAGTTGGCCGCGTTTCCTCTTCCCGGGCAGCATGCAGCCCAGGGCCTCATCCAGCTATGGCCTGGCCCACTCTGAGTTGGAGCATGAGCGCGGCCAGCAGAGTGGAGCCTGCACGGTACCCCATGGTCTCGGGGTCTGATGGAAGTGAATACACCCCTCCCTAACCACAGTGCAAACACCCCCCCCCCCCCCGCATTGCCTTCTCTCAGAGACCCACCCTCTGTGGCGGCAGGTATGGAGCAGGAAGAAGGCAGGAAGGAACGGAAAGGGAGTAAGGGGAAACCTACAGCCCCTACGAACTGCATGGTTTAAGTAGGGAACCGGCATGGTTCGGCAATGCATTTACTACTCGGTGCTGACCGAGTCGAAAGCACTGGGGAGAGACGCGGAGCAGCCCCTGCTTGGAAGAAGCCGAGTTGGAAGGCACATGAATCTGTGTGAGCAACAGTAATGGCCATGAGGCAGGGACGGAGGAGGCCAGGGCTGGAGAGGCGCTGGGCAGGTCCCAGAGGAGACAGGACGAGTCACCTTGAGGTGTGACATGCGTTTAGACAGGCAGGGCAGGCAATGGGTTTGAAACCACGGCACTGCTTTCTGCACTGTTAGGAAGTAAGCTCACAGGAACTCGGGTTTGGGAGCTTAAATCGCGACAATGCCCTTTTCAAATTTTTGTGCCTTTCCCACCTCTCAGCCAGGATCCAGAAACTCATAGCGCACCTTTCGGTCCACAGGATGATCCAGGGCCTGTGCGCAAAGCCCTGCGGGTGAGGAGCAGTGGAAGCAACTGCACCTTCCCCTTGATGACAGGGCTCTGCAGGGTCCTGGGCCAGCCTCCTGTATGACGGCAGGCGAGGGAGGCCCAGCGCAGCTGCACGTCCTTCTCCAGCTCCTCACTCCCTGCCCAGGAACCCTTTGCAATTCTGCCACCGCAATGGCATGCTTGCCCTACAGACTGCACCACCACGGGCATGTGCGAGCCACTGACACAGGACACATGTAACTGCCCTGTGGTCCACAGTGAGGAAGCTGGACATATGGATGATTGAGAGAACACTGGGGCATCGTACCCAGGCTGAGGGAGGGAGAGGACTCATGCCCGGAAGCCTTCCTGGAGGAGGTGAACGCTGAGGGGACGGGAAAGGTGCAGGGCGGGGCGCAGGGACTCTCGCTGGTGAGAGGTGTGGGCCTCAGAGTCCAGGATGCGTCGGGGGAGGATCCCCAAAGTGTGGTAAGCAAAGGGCAACTGGAAAAGAGTACCCCATGGGGCGAGGCAATGCTAATGTTACTACATCAATAATTTCTATCAAGCCTCATTCTAAAAGGCTTCGGGATCACACTGACCGCCATGAATAGCAGGGAGGTGAGAAAAGCTTCCTCTCCCACTAGCACAGTATAAGCTAGCTGGTCAGGGCCCTACCCTCATCATACCCTTTATCGATAGATGGTATGGAACCAGCCACTTAACCTCACTCAAGACCCTGGGAGTCAATATTATAATGTATGTGGCCCGCTTCACCCAATATCAACACCCAGAAAAGAACACATTACACAGAGATTGGATGACATGTAAATGTGTATGTGGCTATGCTCAAATCATAGGCAGTACTGGCCTCTGTTTGCAACCTCTGGCCCCCACCTCTTCCCGCGTAGACGGGAGAAGTCATCTGGAGTATGCTCTTCCCCACATCCACCGTGACCTCCTTTTCCTCTTGCAGGGAATGGAACTCCCACCTGGCAAGCGGGAGGAACATCTAACATGACAGAACGATCGATCGCATAAGGAAGGTGTTCAAACAGAGGCTCGGCCTGACAGCTCCGTTTCCAGACATCATTTAATTAAGCCTCACGGCAAACCTAGGAAATCAGGGCCTCCACACCTTAGAAGGAGGGCGACAGGTCCCCAGGGCTGTGGTCAGTGCGAGTGGCCGGGGCAGGCATCAGAGGCGAGTGCAGGGCTGCTGGCTGTCGGGCCCGTGGACAGGGCACTGCCCACAGCTGTCTGCTGGGAGGGGCCGCTGGCTGGACGGCAGTGTGTCCACTGTCCTTTCTAATTGGGACTATGGCCCCACTTGTGTGCTTGCTGGCCGCCATCACCCTCCCTAACGCTGTTCTGCTGAGCCAGCCCCCATGGACTCGCCCCAACCAGACAGCACAGCACCCCCAGAGCTGCCGTTCCTGAGCCTTTGCTCCCCCCAGAGCCCTGCCTTCATCTTCAGCTGAAACACATCAGTTCCACTGTCTGGATTCTGCTCCAGATCATCCCACCCCCTTCAAAAGCAAACAGCTTAACAACATCTGGGGCTCGCAGATCATAGGACAACACCACTGTGTTGGGTACCAGGAAGAAAGCAAACTTTTTCACAAGAACCTAAAAAATCTCTTTCAGATATAAAGCATACAGACAAATATACAGGAAAAGAGAAAACACTGGAATGTTTGAGCACTTATTTTAGACCATCATTCACGTCAGAAAGTACCCAGAGGCCTGGAGGCATGAACACACAGGAATCTCAGAGGGAAGGGGGTGGGGCGGGAGGCTGGAAGAGACTAAGCAAAGAACGTGTATGCATACAAGCATAACCCATGGACACAGGCAATAGTGTGGTGAAGGCCTGGGCCGGGGGCGGGAACAGTGAGGAGAGGGACAATGGGGAGAAGGGGGGCAGAGGGGGCATCAGTAATACTTTCAACAACAAAAATAACTTAAAAATGCAAAAAAAGGGGCATATCTCAATGAACTAGCTCATAAAGAATCAAGAAAGACAATATCTCTCTCCTCCAAAGCCACTTTCTGCTTTATTTTACTTAATCCACACAATCCTTTTCCCTGGGTATCCTCAGCATTCCCAGGGCCCAGAATAAGGAACGGAGGCTTAGGAGAGTCGTTAGGTAAGCGGCAGATGCGTCATCGTGGAAGGCAGGTCACTGACTTCTGATCCTGAAATCAATAAAATCTTGCCATGGGATGTAGATATTACAATTCATAAGCTGTTTACTCTCCCAGTAATTCAATGAGGTTTACAGAGAAACACAAGGCCCAGAGACATCAGAAGTCCCTAAGATCACGCTTCCCGTCAGTGGCTACGATGGGATTTAGATGCAGACCCATCTGACACCACAGTCTGCATTTGTGCCGGAGACCATGAGGGAGAGCAGGCGGCGCAGGCCCTGGCAAGGCCCGACACTCTCCCTGGGGAGAGAGCGTGCAGAGTTGACCCTCTGCAGCACCCAGTGCCAGCAGGTGTGTGACGGAGATGCAGCCGCTCACCCTCCCGCCGGCTCTCAGCTCTCTGGGAGCCCCTGCACCACCTGAGGCCAGCAAGCCATGGCCCGCCTGGGCGAACAGCAGCTTCCTTCCAATGTGCCCAGCGACCTTGCGAGGAGAAATATTTTGCTGGATGGACAACAGTGACCAAGGTCTAACCCTCCCCTGAGGAGGTGACAGTCCAGGGAGGAGAGAGCTAGGGGGCGGGGGGGGGGGGGAGGCGGGGGGAGGGTCACAATCTTGGTGGAAGGGGAGCAGGAGAGAGAAAGAACTGACATGTGTGCTGGTGGACATGGCCCAGAGCGCTCCGGGGGACAGAAGAGGGTTGGGGACTGAGGAAGCAGAGGAAAGTAGCTAGAGAAGACCTTACAGAAAGCATAGCCATTGTGATTAATCTTGGGGAACAAGAAAGAAATTTCCAAACACAAAAAATAAGGAAGAAAACCGAAGGCACAGTGTGGTGCACAAGTCCCATCCTTGGCGCAACGAACAACTCCGAGCTTCCGCAGGAAGAGGTGTCAGCGGGAGAGGGGGCAGGGGTCTTCGTACCAATAAGGAATTTGGACTGTCCCATTGGGAGCCCCCGAGGGGTTTAAGGAGGAAAGGATTGGCTCCGGTCTGCTTATAGGAGCCCCTCCCCCCAGCGTGTGGCTCTCAGATGCAGGAGGTGAAGATCCCAGCTGTGCTTGCTCCGCCCCGGGAAGACATAGGACAGGGCAGCGGGAGGCGGTGGAGCCGAGAACAATGGCTGCACAGAGAGTGGCTTTCCCAGCTCCTCAGAGAGTGTTCCAGAAAAACAGGGGATGAAGGCTGAGTTCTGTGGATTGGTTCTGCGTGTTATGGAATTGGTTCTGTGATCTGATTAGATTTAGGGACTTTGACGACCTCGGTTTCCAGCAAGAAGCAGCATTAGTCATCCATGGACTGCAAAGATAGGAGGTTCCGCAAATGGTCACATGGAGACCCCTGAAGCCAAGAGCCAGCGGCAGGCGCGCCCAGATGGCCCGGTAGCCGCTGGCAGAGACCACCTACTTAAAAGAAGGGGGATAACTGTGTTGGCGGGCTGTTTCTAACTGTGCTAGAGAACCAGGGAAAACACAAGGGCCAGCTGAAGGCTTTAAATTCCCAGCTCAGCGTGTGCATAAGGGACCTCACGCTGCTCCTGCTCTCCCGGGGGGGGAAGTTATTGTCTGATTTCATTTGAAAGACAGACAGAAGTCCACCCCTGAGTTGCAAAGCACACTGGACTCCCAACTTCTCGCTGGGGTCTCCTCTGCTAAACTGGGGCACGGATGGGAGAGGACTGGGTGCCGGGGTGGGACCCTATCAGGATGGGGACACTCTGATGAAGCTGGAGACTGGGAACCCTTGGGTCCCACCTAGTCCTCCTGTGAGAGACGGGTCATCGGGAAAGTTCAGGACCTCAGGCCAGCCAGCAGGCTGGCAGCCCGGGCAGGAGCTGGCACCCATCTCAGGGAAGAAGACTGCCTTCCTCTCTGCAAACCTGTGTTTCCTCTTAGGGACCTTCAAGTGAGAGGGGAGGCCCACCCACACCAGCAGGGGCATCTCCTTTATTTACAGCCCCCCAACTGCAGGTATTCATCACATCCACAAAACACCTTCCCAGCACCCTTACGTGCGTGTCTGATTAAATAACTGGGCGCTGCAGCCTAGCCAACTCCTTGACTCAGACTGCACAGGAAGTCGCCCGGGTGGTGGTGATTTGCTGTAGAAGGAAGGCCCAGGACCAGGACGAGACGCGCTTTCCAACAGGGAGTGTTAGAAAGCCGAGAGCTCTTCCCATGAGGTCCTTCTCCGTGGCAGGCGTGATGGGCAAACGGGTACACCCCCTGTCCTGCCATCGGGAATTCTTCCCGACAATGTAGTGAATGTAGTGACCTCCTGGGGTTTGCAGGGTGGCTAAGGATTTAAGGAAGCCTTCCCTCCAAGACAGTGGTTCTAACCTGGGCCGCACATTAAAAACCACCAGAGAAGATTTACAGGAATCAACGCCTGCCTCTTTCCTTCTGATTGAATTTGCCTGGGGAGGGGCTGGGCCAGGTCTGTGCTAAGCACTGCCCTGTTCACACACACACACACACACACACACACACACCCCAAGTCATGTGGCCCACAGGCCTCCCTGTGGGACCCTCGCCCCAGCCAGGTGGAGGGGACCCCAGAGGTGCTGACGCCAGCTAAACAGGAAGTCAGGTGGGTGAGCAGCAGGAACGCTGGGCTGCCGAGTAGTTAATAACCACATTCACACATTTACAACCTGAAAGGGGTCTGAGGGACGAGATGGACGAAGGCAACTCCTCCCTAAACGGCCCCCCAGGACTCGCCAGAAGAGAATTCTTTCTTTCAGAGGGAGCCCGGGGTCCGGGGCTGCAGAGGTGGGCCCCTGAGTTCCTGTGACTGTCAGTCACATAGGAAACACTGAGGGTCACCTCTCTCTCCCATTCATCGGGTCCACAGTCGGGCAGTCGGGCTGGGAGGATAGGCCAGCATGTGGGGGACCGCGTTCCCCTGCTCTTCTGCTCCACTGTGCGTGCTGTCCATCCCCAGCGCTCTCGTGGTGCGGGCTCCGGCCCTGAGTCCGTGTCCGCGCTCCAGCAGCAGGGTTGGGGTGGGGGGGAGTGGGGAGCAAAGGGCCGCACCACCCTCCGAAAGGCTCCCGGCCCGGGCGCTGTCACGGCCCCTCCTGTCTGTGTAGCTGGGTAAGACTGGGCCACGTGGCCGCGCTTTGCTCTCAGGAGGCTGCAGTCTCCATTTTAAAACTCCCCTGTTCCCCCAAATTCATGGCTCTATGCAAATGGAGTGAGAAGATTTAGAAAAACCATGTCGAGGGTCTGGGTTGAAGCTTGAGTCCCACTCTTTGGAAGAAATACGAGGCTTTCCTCCCACCCCCAAAGCACAGCCTCTCTCCCTGGCTCCCCGCTCTCTGCAGTGGTGACTGCGGGCTGGTCCCAGGGTCGTTCCCCAAAGAGCCCGCAGGGCCTACCCGGGGCCCCGTCTCTCAGTCAGAGCCTCACGCCCGCGGGTCAGAGGCATCTGGAATCCCCTAGCTCCAGGTCCTAAGTTTAAAATGGTCCGAAAGCACAACATTTCTAACCTATTGGAAATATAGGCACTTCGGGAATGAGCAGCTTTTACTAGTGAGTTGTCTATTGAAATTGAAATGCAACAGCAATTTAATACTCACCACCATCCCTTCGGAAAATGTTCAACAAGCTCTCATCCAACTCAAGGT